>NC_056725.1:867273676-867391176 GCF_019279795.1 Protopterus annectens | reverse complement strand
CAAAATTTTGGTCTCAGTCTTTTGGGATTCAGGATTTTGGGCTTTCAAGATTTATAAGTGAACCTATATATATATATATATATATATATATATATATATATATATATATATATATATATATATATATGTGTGTGTGTGTGCATGTGTGTGTGTGTGTGTGCCCACATATGTGAGTGTGTGTGTGTGTGTGTATGTGTGTGCGTGTGTGTGCGTGCGTGTGTGTGTGTGTGTGCATATGTGCGTGCGTGTGTGTGTGCGTGTGTGTGCGTGTGTGTGTGTGTGTGTGTGTGTGTGTGTGTGTGTGTGTGTGTGCATGCGCAAGTGTGTGTGTGTGTGTGTGTGTGTGTGTGTGTGTGTGTGTGTGTGTGTGTGTGTGTGTATGTGTAAAAAAAGATCTGAGGAAGGGTTTGGTAAAACCTGAAGGCGCTCATCATTTGTCTGCATTTGTTCTATTTTGTTTTATTAAAGTACTGCTTTATGTTTAACGGCCTGGTTGCAGCATCATCTTTTTTTACTTGTCTTCTGTCTACATTTTATAATGCTAGCCTTTACTCGTTGGATTGTATCAGTTTGGCTTTACTGATATATATATACATATATATATATATATATATATATATATATATATAATGTATATATATATATATATATATATATATATATATATATATATATGTGTGTGTGTGTGTGTGTGTGTGTGTGTAAAATATAATCTATATATATATATATATATATATATATATATATATATATATATATATATATCTATATATATACTGATAAAGAAGGGGTGAAGGCTGCCAGCCTAGTCAAATGTAATTTGATACATAATTCTGGCATTTGTAAATATAAATGTGAAATACAGGCTTGTTTCTTAAATGAAAGAAAACACTGTAAAATGTGAACTTCAAGATTATAGCAACATAGCCATCTGCTGTAAGGAAAACTAAGCCAAGCATTTCCCATCTGTTCTTTTGAAGTTAAAATTATGTCTTGTATACCCTTTGATCTAGATAGTGATGCTGAAGAAGCTAGCTGAACACATTCCCCGGGATTCATGAAGCTCGGCGCAAGGCCGGTGTAAGGCCTGCGCCGGCGGTGCAGTGAATAGTCGGCGTAGTAGCGCCATATGCATAGTAATGAGAGCGCGCCGCAACCACAGACACGTGCGTAGTGTACGTGAGCGAGCCCAAGTAGGATGCGTCCGGAGGCGTGGCTAAGCCGGCAGGCGATGAGCAACCTAATGTGCTGACTGCCACGGTCCGCCCATAATAGTAATGGCAGCAGCCAGGGCCCGTGCAGAATGAAACGCACGTAGAGTATGCAACATAGTACCCGTCCCAACAAAACGGAGAAGCAAATACAACCCACGAAGCCCTAAGTGTACCCGTCCAAGGAACAAAGGATACGCGTAACACCGTGTTTGTCCTGCAATGCACCGTCAGTGGGCATACCCAGAGAAGGTGTACCGCAGCATGTCAGCGCGCCGCACCGACATAGGAGTAGCGACTAAGGTTACCACCTGTCCCACTTTGCGAGGGGCAGTCCCTCTATGGGCAGTTGTGTCCCGATAAAAAATATTAAAAACGGCAAATGTGCTAAGATTGTAGGACATAATGATATCCCATATTTAATGTAATGGTTGCATGAAATGGTTATTTCCGTAATTGAAATACCTAAATGTCACAAGAAACAGAATAAGCAACCAAACTGCTACAACAATAAGCTTTTATTTAGGCAAACAAGTGAAGTTCTATGCTATATAGTGACCGTGGGTATGTGTCGGCCTGTAAAATCTGATGTGAGTCCCGAAAATGTCCCACCTTGGCCACTGGAAAAGGTGGCAACCCCAGTAGCGACATGGGCATGGTCACCAGGGTTACCAGCTGTCCCACTTTGCTATGGACAGTCCCTCATTGGACAGTTGTGTCCCGCCAAAACTCGAAAAAATGGCAAATGACCTGAGATTTCCTGCCAAAAATATTCCCACAATATACCTGTAATAGTAGCATAAAACATATATTTTGTATATGAAACACATACATGGCATAAGAAACTGAATAAGGAACCCAAATGCTAACAGAATAAGCGTATATTATGGCAAACAAGTGAAGTTCTGTCAACTCCACTTGCTGTGGGTATGTGTTGTCCTGCAAAATCCGATGTCTCCACAAAAGATGTCCCACTATGGGCATTGGAAAAGGCGTCAACCATAATGGTCACAAGCAGTAGTGAGAGTACACAGCCGGGTAGCTGTGTCGACATAACAACAGGAAGGAACCAAGATACCCTAAACACAGGCAAACATGTGCATAGCAACATGTCCCACACCCAGCAATGTGTTTGTCGCATACACAGGACGGCGTATGTCTAAGTGTAATATCCAGAAGCAGAACCCATGCATGCAGATGTAATACACAATAGCCCCATTGTAGCATGTAAGTCCCACCCATGTACGCCTGTGCACCCAAACCAGCTAGCATCCTTGTGCAGCTACACACCTACACACAATGGGCATACCTGAAATGTGGTAAGAAGTATTGTGTTAGGCAGTGCCACGCGGGCAAATATGTACCCCACATGTCACCAACCCACCTCAGGTACAGATATGGAAATGGCTGCATGTGAATGTGTCTGCAGAATGTGTACATCCCGCATGTGGTATGTACCGTCCAAACCATATAGGTTTGCACACCACGGTGCACATAACTGTACACATGTGGACAAGTCGGGTTGTTGAACCACCGCATCGATGATTAGCTATGCAGAGAAGTCAAACACATATAGCGGAACATGTGCCTACCAAACAGGACGTCCTAACAGGGTGCCACAGGCACAGAAGGGGAAGGTGGGACATCACATGTGGAGAGTAGCATTCGGATGGCCAAATACACACGGTCAAGGTAAAGGACGGAACAACATGCATATGGCGGATGGATGTTGTTAGAAAATATATATAGAAACACATATGAAGTGCCAGTTTAGAAGCAAAATACTATATAATGCATTGAATTGTACCGCACAATATGGCAGTAGAAATGATCATGCATGTAATTGGTGAAGCGTAGCTGCAGTGTGATCGAACTCTGACCCTGGCAGTAACCAGTACAGCAGGCCCATGTCTCTCAGCATTAATTATCTGCTGGGTTACAGAAAAATAAATGTATGTACATGCATAACATCCTCCCTTCCCCTGAGGAGGATGGCCTTGTGAGCTCTATCGAAGATAGAGTACAACTCCTTACCAGAGAGACAAAGGAACGTATTAAGAAATGAACTGACTATTGTATCGGAACAGTCCAGGGTCCTTGAAACACCTACAATCACAGAAGGACACTGTAATTGACCAGGTGCCTTGCAAGGCCGTGTTATTCTCATGGAAAAACATTTTAAAAGCATGACTGCAGCACCCACGTATGTATAGAACATTGCGGACCATAGTGATGGAAATGCCCTGTGACCGACCACGTCAGTAAGGTGGGCAAAAGCTGATTGTAAACACTATGTAAAGAAATTGCTTACTGTATAGAGTCAGACAAAACTCTCATACTTGGACTGTATATTATTTTGCCTACCTGTGTACACTACTAAAACGTTGTGAACCCGAGCTTCCTGTGTTATTGACTGTCACTTAGAAAAGCCTACTGATTTCTACAGTCTGGTTTTAACAACTTATTTGACATTGTGGTCTTTCTTAGCCGGAATTCCCTTGGTAAGCTACAGATCAGAGTGCATGGGTGGTTAGACATCTGCGCAGGAGAATTTGCCTAAATGGTTCTTCTTGAGTGAAAAGACCTCCGACTGAATTGTTGTGTGTAAAGAGGCTGTCCACCGTCTGATCTGTGGCTGAAAAGCGGAAAGCTGGATCCCAAGAAGAAAACGTGCAGTCATAAACAGGAGGCTCAGGTAAGGAGGGTTTGCCTCTTTGTCTCTATTGTAGATCAGGGACCAGACTACATTGTGTTTCTGTTAACAGTTGTGGTAGCAGGTCGAAGACCAATCCAAGTAGTTTTAAATCTGGACATAGATCAGGGGAACACAGAGTAGAGTAAATAGTCATTGTAGACACTACAGTGGATACAGGGAAGGAGATACCCCATGGTACGAGAGAAGGGTTACATAACAGTCATGTAGAGGATATGGGAGATTAGTGCACAAACAGATCATGTGATCCGCGTTTGACGGGTGACGTGAAGTATATGCAATTGCAGAGAGCACATAATGTGAGATATTCTGCAAAATGGGGTAATAAATATGACATTGATGGTATATTAGACAAAATATCGTTACTGAAACATTGGAATCACTGAAAATGTGATGCAGATGTTCTAGGGTAACCACCTGTCCCACTTTGTGAGGGACAGTCCCTCTTTGGCCAGTTGTGTCCTGCAAACAAACTGAACAAATGGCAAATGTCCTGATATCTTAGGACAAAGATTTCTCAGATATCTTCTTAAATGGTAGCATAAAACAGTAATTTTGTATCTGAAACACCAAAATATCATAATAAACAGAATAAGCAACTCAAATGCTACAAGAATAGGTTGCTCTCCTGGCAAAAAGTGAATTGCTGTCCTTAGTACTGGCCGTGGGTATGTTTTGCCCTGCCAAATTACACGTTCCTAACACTAATGTCCCACTTTCTGCATTTGAAAAGGTGGCAACCCTAAGATGTGCAGGTGAAAAAACAGCGACAATTGGGTATCCGTCAAGCACATAGGTGGATTGAGGTAGTGAACCGAAGGGAACAGAACACTAGAAATGCGAAAGCATCATACATTACACAAAGAAGATAATAATACAGTAGTAGCGACAGACCCCCACCCCCCTACCACCTCCGATACCACATCCAGGATATGAAGCGGGAGGGCAGGCTAGTCCCCCCCATGTTATCCTGTGGCAACAGAGGTATCACAACGACCAAATGTAAGAGAAGCTATTGAAACCACATCCCGAACTCGTAACATACCTAGGGACACTCAAGTAAGAAGACAGTCACTAGAACAGAGTGAGGATATCTGTCAATTAATTGAAGTACCGAACCCTCATGCAGGACAGGAAGGCCAGGACCCAACTCCTTTAGTGTATAGACCGTGGACACCAGAAGATATCTGTAAAGTCACAGAGGGAATTCCCCATCTACAAAGTAATCACTATTCACCATGCAATACCCCTGTATCTTCTGATAGAAAAGCAAACGGGAATGGCGGATGGTACAGGATTTACAAGCTGTAAATCATGTAATAATACCTAGGGTACCGATGGTGCCAGACCCACACACTATATTGAATGCTATGAACCCGCCACAGAAGTATCTTACCGTGGTACATATAAGCTATGCTTCCCTCTCAATACATATACATCCAGATAGTCCGTATTGTTTTGCATGTACATTCAGGGTAACAGATACAGCCATACCCGGCTATCGCAGGGATACTGTGAAAGTACAATGATATTCGCACAGGAGATGGCTAGCAGCATTCCGGTGTTTACTCCACCCGGGGCCAGTCAAGTTCTACTTTATGTGGATGATATTCTGCTTGCGGCCCCTACCCAGCAGCAATGTAGGGAAGATACATTTGCATTATTGAAATATTCAGCAGAACAGGGACATAAATTAAGCAAGCATAAATTGCAACTACAGAGAATACAGGTCAAGTACCTGGGATATGTGATATCCAAGGAGGGTAGAACATTACATGACGATAGGAAGGCAGCAATTTCACAAGCACCCAAGCCAACTACCAAGAAGGGAATGATGTCCTTCCTGGGCCGACTAACATTTGTCAAAGCTGGTTACCAAACAATGCTTTGGAATCTGCTCTATTGTCTGCTTTAATCTTTAATACACCTATGGCAGCACAACATATACTACACTGGATTCCAGTAGCAGAAACAGCTTTTTGCAGACTAAAACGATTGATAGCTTCAACATCTGTATTAGGTCTCCCGAATAATCATAACAGATGTTGTCAGACTGTAGATTGTAAGCAGGATATATGACGTCAGTCTTGATGCAACAGCATGGAAGTAAGCAACGCCCATAGCTTACTACTCATCGCAGTTGGACACTGTGGCATGGTCAGTGCCACATTGTGTACAGGCAGTTGTTGCAGCACCCATGGCAGTACAGGCCTCGGCCTTAATGTTATTATTCCACCCTCTCACTGTGAGAGTGTCTCATGCAGTTGCGATCATTCTGCTGCAAGAGAAAATAGCATTCCTGACCCGTGCTAGACATCTGTCTTGTTTGACCATACCCCTGAGTCAACCTCATATGGTGATTGAATGTTGTACAACATTAAACCTATCAACGTCACGTCCGACACCTGTGTATGGCACACCACACAGTTGCCTATATGAAATGGAGGAAATAACTCCACACAGACAGGATATCACTGATATACTCTTAGATGATGCAGAGGTGACAGTTTATGTGTACGGATCATGTAGAAAGAGTCCTACAGGAAAGAATCAAGTAGGTTATGCAGTAGTTATTGATAATGAGATTGTAGAAGCCCAACCCCTGCAGCATAAGGTGTCTGCTCAAGCAGCAGAATCAATAGCTTTAACACGTGCTTGTACTCTAGCGATAAACTGATGTGTGGACATTTATACCGATAGTCAGTATGTTGTCTGTACAGTGCATGTTTATGAGCAGCAGTGGAAGAATAGGGGAATGATAACATCCACCGGTAAACCGATCAATCATGCGCAATTGATCTTGAATGCATTAGATTCCATTCAGTTACCCACTAAAGTAGCTAATTGTAAATGTGCAGCTCATACAAAGCAACAGGATAACAGTAGGAAAGGTAAGGCACGAGCTGATGCAGCTGCAAAACAAGCAGCCTCACAGTTGGAAAGTGTCGTTTTGAATGAGGAATGACAATCCTCAGACATTCTAGATGTAGAAATGTTACAAACAATGCAAACATCAACTACGAAAGCAGAAAAGCAGACGTGGGTATGACGAGGAGCAATCCTTGAAGACGGACTGTACATATCCACAGTGAGAAAGCCAATATTAACGTCTAATGTATTCAGATATGCGGCTGTGTTGAGCCATGGGTAGAGCCATGTCTCAACAGGGGGGATGGTACAGTTGGTTAACAGAATATCCCTAACATACGGAATTAGGAACCACATACAAACATCATGAGCAGTGTGTCATATTTGCAGTAAACATCATGCACAGGGAGCATTTAAACTGAAGGGAGTGGGTTTACCTACACCACCATAACCGTTCCGTACTATTTGTATGGAGTTTATACAGCTGAATAAATGTGAAGGGAAGAAATACTGTTTAGTAATTATATATATATTATCAAAATGGGTAGAAGCATTCCCAACCAGGAATCCGGATGCAGCAGCAGTGGCAAAGGTCCTAGTAAAATAAAGTATCCCTAGATCTGGCATACTGTAAAGAAGCTACAGTGACAATAGAACACATTTTGTGAAGCAGACAATCCAGCAACCTGGGGGATTATTTGGCATTTCCATGAATATAAATTGCATGTACAACCCACAGTCAGCATGACTGGTGGTGCGGTACAATGGGATCCCGATAAATAAGTTGAGGAGGTTGGTGGGTGACACCCAGACGAGTTGCATTTGCTGTCTACCTCTAGCATTGCTGAGCATGACAACAGCTCCAAATGTAAAGTGTTTGACCCCCTTCGAAGTAGTATTTGGAATGGCATATCATGTGCCAGAGTGGAAAGCTGGCATGCCTGCAGAGCTGGAGGTCGATGGCTCATTAGCAGGTGACATGAGAGGATTGTTAACCAATAACACTGTTTTGCAGTTAAAGTCTTTTACAGATAAAGAGCAAGCGAAGACGGACGCATAGCTGACTCCAGTATCCTGTGTGTATTTCACTGTTATCCAAATAAGATAATTTCCGAGTCCAACGTGTGAAGGTCTGTACCAGGTACTGTTGGCAACGCCTACTGCAGTAAAGTTTGCGGAGAGGTCGTCCTGGGTTCACCTCACATTTTTCAAACCGGTAAAGGATATCAAGTCAGATTTACATCTTGTAGCTGATATACCATAGAGACTGAATCACCCGGGCCAGACTGTATAACAATACAAAGCAACCCCAAAGACATTTGGTTTACTGTCCTACTGATCATACACCTATTAACCATGTTTGTGTTGACTTTACATTTGCTGGGACCTTACCTGCATATAACTACACAGATACAAATAGTGATACGTGATGAACTGGCCACAGAGTGGCATCCAAACTTCAACACATACCTAGGCATGATGCGTGTGCATGTACAGACTATGAACATTTTAAATTGCTGTGTTTGTACTGCCATACCTACATCATATGGAGGACTTCCGATGTATGTTGTCCCCTTGGGGATAGATTGAGACTTGTGAATATTTACACTTTGATACAGGTTCTGTGAGATCACAGGACAAAGTGGCACTGTACTTACCTGTTACACAAAAAGGAATTGTTTGTTTTCATAAACATGATACAGTTCAAGTTGGTGGGAGTATTTGTAACATAACTGTGTCTTACAAATGTCATATAACAGCCAAAGATCACAGTACTAGTTGTAGCACCATTCATGATTTGTATTGAAGCTTCATGAGAACAACGTGGAAAGATGTGCAGAAACATCCTGAATTGTATAAACAGTCCTCTGTTATAGACAGGAAAATGTTACATGCAGAGTTAACCCGCATCAGTAGTAAAGTAGAATATTGTTATTTTGTTTGTGGGAAAAAGCATATCAATGGTTACCTGAGAATTGGTCCGGCAGTTGTTTTTGGGTTATCTGGCTCCAGTCACATGACATACTGCACAATTGCCTCTGGGTACGAAACGAACTATAAGACATATAGCTCGAAGAACTGGGAACACAGTCGAGAAACCTACTAATCCAGTGGGTGACATGGAAGCTGTTCTGAAAATCCATTCTTCTGCAAGAGATAAAGGAATATTGACTCATATGGACTTGAGTGACAGCGTTATATCCTGGGCTGGAACACTCCCAGCTTGTGGAGTAGTGAAATCAATCAGGGAACAGAGGAAGTTGTCAGAACCTGTCGGAGGAATGAGCAATGTGACATTCCGCTCTTGAACTTGTGACTGATGAACTGGATGCAATGAGAACTGTTGTGTCACAAAATGTAATAGCACACGACTGCACCCTGGCGGCGAGAATTGGTACGTGCGCGCTTATCAAAGAAGACCGCTGTGTCTAAGTACCACATAACATGAACAATATCAACGCCCACCTAGAGGTAATACAGCAGGTGTCATCCATGGCGGAACCAGGCCCAAACCCACTGATGAACCATTTCCACAAACCATTTGGTGGATGGGGTTCAGTCATACTGAATATCTTGATTGCCATTTGTGTTGTTCTGCTCATATTGGGAGCATGTGTCTGTTGTGGGATACTTTGCATGTAAGTATTAGTCAGGGACTCTGTCGACGTATCTGTAACCGAGACTATGTATCAAGACCTGTAGTGGTATTTGTTAATACAAAATGAAATCCTTTCTGAAATGTACAACAAATGGCTTGCCTAGTTAAACGTTCCAGAGAGGAAGAGGCTAGGGAATGAAATAATGTTGTATATGTTTCTGGATAGAATAGAAGCAATCAAAGGAGGGAGAATGTTAGCAAAATATATATTTAAACATATATATGATGTGCTAGTTTAGAAGCAAATAGTGTATAATGCATATTATTCTATTTTACAATATGGCAGTAGAGCTTATCATGCATGTAATTGCTTGTAGTGTAGCTGCAGTGTGATTGAACCCTGACCCTGGCAGTAACCAGTGCAGCAGGTGTATGTCATTCAGCATTAGTCATCTGCTGGGTTAGAGAATAATAAATGTATGTACAGGTATATCTGTCATCCTTCCACTGAGGAGGATGGCCTTGTGAGCTCTATCTAAGACAGAGTACAGCTGCTCACCAGAGAGACAAAGGAACCTAGTAGGAAAGGAAGTGACGACCGATCGGAACAGTCTTGGAACCTTGACAGAGCATAATTTACGAAGGACATTCTAATTGACTATGTGGCTCGCAAGGCTGTGCTATCCTCATGGGAAAACATTTAATAAGCATTACCTTAGCACTGTTGTAGGAATACAATATTGTGGACTATAGTGATGTAAATGCCCTGTGACTGACCACATCATTAAGGTGTGCAAAAGATGATTGCAAACACAATACTCATACAGCTGTTACCTGTATAGAGTAAGACAAAACTCTAAACTTGTACTGCATAGTTATTTGCCTCCTGGTGCACAGTAGTAAAACGTTGTTAATCTGAGCTTCCTGTGTTATTGACTGTCATTTTGAAAAGACGAATGAGTGTTACAGTTTGATTTAAACAACGTAATTGACAGATGTGTATGTTCTAGCATGGGAATAGGTCAAGCCAAACACCACAATCACCATGTGTACCACATACAAACAGCCAGTAACACGCAGTAGTAGTACATGAAGACATACACGACTGTGGGAATAGTACAGGACATATGGCACGTGCCAAGTGCAGATGCATGACACAAACCCCAGGATGGGTGTCCCTGCAAAGAGGAACATGTGCCAACCACACCTCCCACAGATGTACCGGCAATAAAAACACATGCCAAACACACAGAAACACTACCGTCCAACACACGACTGCAATGGAGGCTGGTCAAACACCAACATGAAGCATGCACAAACAGGGACTTGTGTAATTGTTGCCTTAACACCCCCCCATAGGCCAAAGAAGAATAGAATGGACATATGCATGTAATGTTGTGAAGGATGTGTGGTAGTCCTCAGTATCACAGTGTTAGGGACACAGATACACTGTCATCAACTGTGACGTATGTGCACTGTAGACAGCATACCTGCAAGTAATACAGAGGACAATCATGTGCCACAGAAATATACACTTGAGAAAGAGGATAGGGGATAGACAAGTGTAAATGGGACAAACTATGAATATAGGTTCATACGTCCATAGGTACAGGGTAGGCCATCGAACCAGGTTCAGCCATAACCCTACACCATAGTTAGGATTACTTTGCCAACCTTCTGTGCCGGAGATAAAATACTTATGATATTGCTGTACCTCTGTCAAGCAGTGATAATGATGTAATCCCGGCCTATATCTGCAATTCCCCATCCAATGGACAACATACCCCCGAACAAGGCTAGGAAGGATCTCTGTCTCACATGTACTGTGATGTAGATCCACAGCATTGTGAGTGTCCGGGTGACATATGTGTCACTCAAACACATCCCATTAATGACCGTGACAAGGTTCATGTCACCTGCCCTTGTGGTTCTGAGGGATGCAGATACAGTAGGTGAAGCATAGACATGACATATGTGTTGACATGGCCTCGTATGTCAGGCACAGGTCAACACTAAACAACAGGTATGTGACTGAATGGGGCAGGGTCCTACAAGTGGGGCAGCATTACACAAATCCATGTCACCCTGCATCTGTATGACAATTAACCTATGAGGCCTTCCCAGCTGCTGTAGGTGTTGGGTCAGATACCCTCCGAATGGGGCAATGTAGTAAATCATAGGTGTAACACGTAATGGGTACAAGGAGACAATGACCTACCCTGATGTAGATGTGAATCCCTGCACAAACAGGTGGGCAATGTAGAAGTCCCACCCAACCACGATAGCAACGTGTGTTGAACGAATGGTGACCGACAAACTCTGTCCCCTGATCCCTGGTAATCACCCCTGCGCTCAGTGGACAGCCACCTATATGCTGGACAGGGGTGACCTAGTACTCCTCGACAGGTATGATGTTGCATTACTTAGCATTTAGCTGTGGGACATGTCCCTGACAGTGGATATGCATATCTGGGAGGCCCCTTTGAAGGATATCTGTGTCAGATGTCCGTCCCACTATGGCACCTGTTTCGCAGTCATCTACAAACAATGTTGCCCATAACACCCCTGTGTGTGCCTGTACTGTGGAAATGTAGATGTATGAGAGGAGTGGACCCAGGGAAGGGCCCCATGGGACACTGCTTGCGACAGGCAGTAGGTCTGACATGCTGCCAGCAACTATGACCGCGTGGGTTGTGTTACATAGACAGTTTACAACACATCCTGTGATGTACGTGTTCACATCCCAGCCAATGGGTTTATCAACGATACCTGAGGGGGGTAATGTGTTGAAGGCCTTTGCCAGGTCGAGGTAGGCTGTATGGACTGCAAGACCCCCATCAATGGCCTTGGTGACTGTCCCGAAAATGTCAACCATGCTTTAAAGGCATGAACCGCCCCTGAACAAGCCAAACCGTGTTGGATGCAAAGTATGCATGTCCCCTATGCCTTCATCTACGAGCCGCAGTATGATCCCTCCCCATGTCTTTGCAGATAGGTCTCCTCATGGTAATGGGACAGTAATAACCAGGGTCAGTGGAGGCATTGGCCCTGTGACGTGGGACTACAGTTGCGCTGCGACACAACCTGGGTGCGTTACCTGAGGTGAGGCTACAAAGAAATAGCTGTCCTAACTGTGGGTCTAATTCCTCAATGAGATAGTGGAGTACACAGTCGGGTCACCAGCTGGTCTCATGGATGCTATGTCCACTACCCTGGAGAGAGCATGTCCCACCCGTGTGTCACAGAACATTTGGGGACCACAAACCGCTGGTACAGACATCTCCTCATGTGGGGAGGGTGTGGAGATGTCCTCACCGAACTTGTCAGGCCGTATTTTGGCAATGTGTGTATGTTGAGTAAACTCCACATCTTCGTGAACCCAGTCAGAGCATATGTGGGAGTGACCTCCCAGGTGTCGAGCATAGCAAATGAAGGTGGTATGATTGTCAGCCAGGTCCATGTAGGTATATCTGTGGAACGTGCCCTGGACCATGTCATGACAGCGTGTAGCTCTACACATATGATGACCAAGGGTGTCATACCTCACAAGGTGTCTGCTCCGCCTTGTAGTAGCCACCTCCACTTGTTGTACAGCCTGTGTATTGCTGGGGTATACCACACTGGATGCTTGGCATTGGTACAATGAACCACAGTTGGGTAAGGGAATGCCTGGTTCATGCAGTCCTGTAGGTACTGGTAGACGGCATATGTGAGTGATGCAGTGGCTGCAGTACTGTCGACCACTGGCTCAGGGTCTTTAAAGGAGACCACAGTAGTGTGCAGAATTGGGAAGTCTGCCTTTGAGCAAGCAATGTGTATGGTAACCGGCAACACTCACAGCAACGGATGCCAATAGCCGAAGCCATTGTCCAAATAACATAGATTACCTTCGGCATGACAATATGTATTATTATACATGTATTGACACATGTCTGCTAATTACAATTGCAAATGGCCGGTAAGACCGGGCTAAAGTTCCCGTGATGTACCTAGTCTGGAGGTGTTGTTCCAACAATAAAGTGGCGATACCTCCCAACCGTGACCTCTGGGGATTAATTAAAGCGGTTGTTAACCTGCAACATTGGATGTACACCATTGGGTTCTGGTCTCGGAAAACATGGTTCCTGTAGCACTACACAGTATGGGTAGTCAAGCAGACATCCACGATTGTTGAACACACAGCATCAGTCAAACCCACTGGCCACAAGGACACAGTCCGACAAGCTCTACACTTTACATATGCACAGTGGTGTCCATTGTAGGACCCAAAAATTTACTAAAGGAAGGCGTGCCCGCTTCCATCATCACCTACGTGAACTCATTGTCGTGACCACGTCACAGCCACACATATGCACCGCAAGCGTGTTTAATGTTGATGATAGCTGTCCATGAAATGCAGCACATATGCACAGAAATGCCCAGGGTACCGGGTCCATAGAAGTGCGTCCACATCACAGTCCCGCACACATGAAGGATGTGTAATGGGTACTGTCGACTGTTGCAGTCAAGGGATCCTGGGTATGTAGAAACTGGGCTCGGTGTTGTTTCGCAGGTAATCCTTTGTCCCGCTCCATGGGAGGGATGTGCATAGCACCTGCCTTACTCTCCACTAATAATGCAAACCATCCACCGGAGAATGCTAAATGCAGGTGTGAAATGTGTACAGCCCTATACTAGTGTCCAGTAGGCAATTCTCATGGATGGACAAGCGTACGGCCAAGATGGCACCCACAACTGCAAACCCGGGGAAATTACACAGCCGCGGTAAGGCATAACACAGGAAATATACATAGGAGTACAGTTGACATTCCACATACAAAGTTGGACCGCTGTGCCAACACCGGCGTACACAGCACTCAATCTGCCAGCAACAGAATGAGGAGCACCCGCTACCATACAGCGGAACAGATGTGCGACCTGTGGAACACATACTAATGGCACACCCACAACGTCAAGTAGGATATGTAAACTATGGCGTTCCCACCTATGAAGACAACATGGTTAAATGAATACATAGGTGATCAACATGTTCCGGTGGTGTTATGTTGAAAATACAGTGACGGATATGTCCTATTGGGATGTCTGAGGTTTATTTGAAGCAGTTGCTAACCAGCATCTTTGGATGTATAACATTTATTCACAGTACTAAATCACCTGGTTACGTAGCACCACGTAGAATGGGTAGTCAAACAGACATCCGCGATTGGGGAACATACAGCAGCAGTGAAAAGCACTGGCCAGTTGGACATAGTCCAGCAACATCTAACTTGACATATGCACATTGGTGTCCATTGAAGGACCCAAAAATACATTCTCACAGAACCCACTCCAGCCGTGTCCGAACAACAGACGATGATATAGCCGTGACTACGGCACAGTTAGACACATGCACCACCAGCGTGTTTAAGGTTGCTGACAAGAGTCCATGAAATGCAGGACATATGAACAGAAATACCCAGATCGACGTGTCCATACATGTGCGTCCACATCCCAGTCCCGCACGCATGGAGGATGTGTAATGGGTACTGTCGAGGGTTGCAGCCATGGGATTTTGGGTATGCAAAAATGGGGCTCTGTGTTGTCTGGCTGATAATCCATTGTCCCGCCCCGTGTGAGAGATGTGGGCGTAGTACCTGCCTTACTCCATACTAATAATGCAAAGCATCCACCGGAGAATGCTAAATGCAGGCGTGAAATGTGTACAGCCCTATACCAGTGTCCAGTAGGCAATTCACATGGATGGACAAGTGTATGAACAAGAATGCGCCCCTAACTGCAAACCCGGTGGAATTACACTACCGCAGTAAGGCATTACACAGGTAATACACATAGGGACTACACTTGACATTCCCCATACAAATAACACAGAGACCCAGATGAGAAAGTCCAAAGCAAAAATGAGGTACTGTAGAAACGGCCGGTGACCACTCAGAGCCCACCAGGAATTAAATGCAGTCACCATAGTTTATTGCAGCGCTTTTTGTCTGCTTCATAAGCAGACTTCTTCAGAATACATACAATGCAGTTCAATTCACTACATTTAACACCCTTAATTGGGCAGTAAATAAGATGTGCTAAGTATTAATTAAATGCCTTAAAGGCGAACAAGCTAAAAAGTCTACTCGGGTTACAGATTGCACACAGTGAGTAAAGCAGACATTGCTTCAACATGTACATTCTTCCGCGAAAATAATACTATATGTATTAATATGAAAGAAGACCCAACATAATGTTTTCCAAGTGTCTGAGTGTATACGTTACATATATATGTTCTAGGGATTGTGCCAATATATTAATAGAAGTAGAGACACCTAGTAATATAAATGAACCCTAATATATAGAGATAAACACTATGATTATGACTAATGTAAAATATATCAATGGAATGTAAAGATTAAAAATGTGGCAAAGTAAATATTCATTTACAAGGTTAGTTGAATAAAGCAATTCAGACATCCTTGTCAAAATATTAAAACAAGGCCAGCCAGGTGCTCTGTCTCACATGTACTGGGATGTTGTTCCACAGCATAGTGAGTGTCTGGGTGATGAATGTGTCCCACCAGCACGTTCTATTAATGACAGTGCCAAGGTGTACGTCA
This sequence comes from Protopterus annectens, assembly GCF_019279795.1. Classification (NCBI taxonomy): domain Eukaryota; kingdom Metazoa; phylum Chordata; order Ceratodontiformes; family Protopteridae; genus Protopterus; species Protopterus annectens. The sequence goes on along the minus strand of NC_056725.1, from coordinate 867,375,186 downwards.
CCTGCCCTTGTGATTCTGAGGGATCTAGATTCTTTAGGTGAAGCATAGTCATCAAATCCGGGTTCGACCTGGCCTTGGATGCCAGGCACAGGTCACCTCTGGGCAAGTGGTATGCGACGGAATAGGGATGGAACCCTTTCAGTTGGTCAGCATAACACATATTCCTGAGACCCTGCATCCGTTTGTGGATGAACTGTCGGGGCCTTTCCAGCTGCTGCAGGTGTCGGGTCACAGACATTCTGAACGGGGCATTGTACTCAATCATAGGTGTAATGAGTGATGAGTACAAGGGGACAATGACCTCCCCTGATGTAGATGTGAATGCCTTCATGATCAGGTGGCCAATGTAGAAGGTCTATCTAACTACGTTAGCAATGTGTGTGTTGAACAAACGGTTACCGACAACACGGGTCCCCAGATCCCTGGTAACTCCCTCTGTGCTCAGTGGATTGCCACCTATATGGTAGCTAGGGGTAACCTCATTCTTCCCGAAGGGTATGACTATGCATTTCCCGGCATTTAGCTGTAGGCCATGTCTCTGGCACCAGTTATCCATAACTGTGAGGCCCTTCTGAAGGATATCTGTGTCAGATGTGTGTCCGACTATGGCACCCGGTTTGCAGTCATCTGCAAACATTGTCAGCCATAACCCCCCTGTGTTTGCTTGTACTTTTGAAATGTAGATGCGGAAAAATAGTGGACCCAGGACTGAGCCCCGTGGGACAACACCTGTGACTGGCTGTGAGTATGACATGGCGCCAGCAACTATGACCGTGTGGGTTTTGTCACTTAGCCAGTTTGCAACCCCTCTGGTGAAGTATGTATTTACATTCAAGCAGACGGGTTTATCAATGATACCTGAGGGTGGTATTGTGTTGAAGGTTCCCAATGCTCTAACGACTTCTTAAAAAGTGAAAAGGTTGCTGAAGGCTGGATGACACAAAACGATAAATCCTCAGCTAGGACACACAAAGTTTATTCCAAATCACAGTGTTACAATCGTTAAGCGCTTTCATCTGAATACCAGACTTCTTCAGAACATATTCCTCAGTTCATTAATTACTTATATACAAGTCATCTGACTCAAATTTTGGCGCCAAAACATAATTACATATAATACTGCTTAGCATACATTACAACAATTCCTGCAATGCTATTGTCTATAAAACTATTATTATGCAGTATATAAAGAATTTAATATATGAAAATAAATACATATAAATATAAATATATAAAATTACAATATACTTAAAATGTTAAAATATTTAAATATTAAAATATATACTTGTTTGGGCACTAAAATTATGCTGCCATTCCTACTTGGTGAAAATCATACTACCTTATGTATAATCAGTAGTTTGAATGCTATTAAATTATTAATTGATTCAACCATATTGATATAGTAAGCAATGCTAATATATTGCAGAAAAATATTTTTTGTGTGTATGTATACAACATAACCATATATGAATATAAAAACTCATCTGACCCTTCATTTCATTCATACCTCATGTGGTCAATTCATGTTTTCTAACTTCCTACATATAAAAATGGCTTGATGCTGATATTATCATTGATACCTGGAAAATTTGTAGCATCCAAAATAATCTGCCATCTACTTTCTTTTAGTCCCAATAATGTTTTCATATTCCCTCCATATGGTGTGTGTTCAACCTTATCTATAATATAAAACAAAAATTTGTGACTGTCATTTGTATTCACCATATGTCTATATAATGCATTTCTACTATCTTTTTTACTTATAGCATATTGGTGCTTGTATATACGTCTTTTAAACAATCTCTCTGTCTTGCCTATGTAGAATGCTTGGCATTCTACACAGGTAGCCGCATAAATCACATATGTAGAGCTACAATTACCACTAATACTTGGTAAGAATGTGCCATTAATGTTTTGTAACCTGGTACCTTTGCATACTTTAATATATTGACATTGTTTACAATGTCCACATTTAGTTGTATGTTTGTTGTTTCTTGCTGCTGTCCCTTTAGACCTTTCCAAAAGTTTCTTAATGTTGAATCCTGTTTTGTAAACAATTTTTATATCCATCCCCAATATCGACATGCACTCTCTATTTACTACAAACTGGTTCCATCTCTCCTTTAAACATGCTTGATGTGCATAACAACCGGTGAATATGTCAATACACATACTCTTGAACTGTGCTCCTCTGATCTTTGTTCTCTTTGAATATATATGTTGGTATCTCCCAACACTGGTTTATACTTCTTACCCCATTCATCTATAATGTAATGATTAATCCCTTTAAGAATTTGTTTAGGGTATCCACGATTCAAGAACATAGTATTCATAAGTTCAATTTCTCTCAACATCATTTCTTTAGTAGAACACATCCTTGCTGCTCTTATACATTGTCCTTTGTATATATTTTTGAATACATGCTTGGGATGGTTACTAGTATAGGACAAATAATCATTGGAAAATGTTTCTTTTCTGTAGATACATGACTTGAAACCTGTTTCTCCATGACTAATAAATGTATCTAAATATGCTATCCCATCATTATTTGTAGCATATGTGAATCTTAAAAATTCTGTTGTGTTATTAATATAATCTATGAATTTGTCTATTTCCGCTCTGGGCCCTTCCCATAAAATAAACAAATCGTCCAGGAATCTGGTATAATACCGAATATGCTGATAATATTCAGATTTGAATACAAATTCGGATTCCCACTCTAACATTACCATGTTAGCGAAGATAGGGGCGCAAGATGCGCCCATTGCAACACCTCTGGTTTGTTTGAACATTTCACCTTCGAACCTGATGTAATTGTTCTCAAGTATGACTCCCATCATTTCAGTTATGAGACATATTCTGTCCCAACTCATGTTACTCCACTTTCTCAAACTGTTGGAGAAGTATTCTAACCCCATATCCTTGGGAATACAAGAAAATAAATCTATCACATCGATAGTTACAAAAATCAATTCCTTGTTCCAAATCTGAGGGGTCAGTTGTGATAAAAACATCCAGGAGTCCTTTATGAGATGAGGTGTAACCTCATAAACTGGTTTAACCCATGTATCAATAACTTTGCCTAAAGGAAATGTTTTGGACCTGCTACCTGAGATGATTGGTCTAAATGGTGGTTTCTCTATATTTTTATGCACCTTGGGAATTCCCACTATAGTCGCAAGAACTGGATGTTCAACCTTCATAAACTCATATAGCTCTCTGGTGATTCTTTTGTCGAGTAGGTATTCTTCCAGTAATAAATCCACTTTTTTATGTCCTATATTTATCTCATTCAGTGAAGTTCCTTCATAGTTACCTAAATTGTATAATATGTACCTGATTTCTTTAATGTAATCTGCTGTGTTAAACATAACAATGCCCCCCCCCTTGTCGGGTTTCATCAATCTAACATTTTTGTTGTCGATAAATTCTGTCAGACAAGCTTGCTCTACCTCTGTAAGATTACATTCTACATTCCATTCCTTAGTTTTAATTTTGTACATGTCACTACATGCTGTTTTTTCAAACAATGAAATGTTAGGATGACTGGGTGGGATGAACGTACTTTTCTTTTTCAAAACACTATGTGTATTAAATTCTGTCCTTGAAGACTGTTGATCAAAATGCAAGGCTAGATTCATTCTCCTGCAGAATAATTTGATTTCAAGAATGGTATCTACAATATTGAAACGTACTGTAGGTATGAATTTCATCCCTTTAGAGAATACACTAAAAAATTCCTCTGTAAGACAATGGTTGGTATAGTTGTAAACATTAAAACCATTTCTGATGAAAAGTATTCCATCTTTATTGTTAATTTGATTGGTTTGAGATGCTGTGTGTTCATACTCTATGTTATCTATATTGTTAGTTATGCTGACTGCATCATTCCTAACTGTGGTCTCTATTCTAGTTGTATAAGATTTTTCCACACCAGCCTCTGAAACATGATTATGCTGTGTACTGTCTGCAGAAATGTCTTCTATCTCCTTTTCCTGTCGTATACTGTCCGCAGAAATGTCTTCTATCTCCATTTCCTGTATCTTCCCCCTTCCAAGTTTTTTGATGTCATATATTCTCCCTGCTGATAATTTTCATTGTAGTCCTTCCCTTCATGTTCCCTATTCCTATCTGTGTGTTTCTGTCTCCTATCCTTTCGATTAGGCCAAATGTACGCTCTATTGTTCGCATATATTTCTACATCTCTGTTTAATTTCCTTTCCTTCCTTTGGTGTATGTCAATTGCTTTCCTATCTGCTTCAACAAATTGTTTTTCATATAACCCATTCCACTGATTGAACAACCCATCATTCAAAATATCACCATTGAGTCTATCTACTTCATCAATTACAACCAATAATTTCTCATCATTTTTCTGAATCAACATCTTCATATAATCAAACCCAAAATTGTCAAAGAGCTTATTGAAATCATTGCTAATATCGTCATTAAGTTCATGACCCATAGGTATTTTGAAAAACCTTATGCCTTTGGGTACGACATGTAAGCTCAAACACTTATTAAAGTATGCATTTTCGATTTTGATACTTTTAATGGTTAACAACTTTTTGCCCAAAGAGTAAATTTTCTCCTTGATACTATTTCTAGCAACATACTCGTTACCACTCTCATTTCTAATTTTTTGTCTACCACCATATTTATTATATCTCTCAAAGTTATATTCGTCATTTAAAAATTTGTCAAATGCATCATTGTTACCATTATTGCATCTTATTCTATTATCATATACATTACCGCTAACTGTATTGTTAACAAAAGGACTTGCATTTAAATCAATACCTTTGTTAGTGTCCAATACATTTTTAGTACATGCTGCATATGTCCTTTTTGGCACAGTCCTTTTGGGACGAGCACCTAACCGATCCGTGTCATCCCTTAACTGAAACATGCTGAAGTCAAATGTAAAGTTGTCCGATAACGACTTACTATCACGCTCCCTCCTCGATTCCATGTCTCTTTGCTTAGCCGTAGAATTAACATGGTTGTTGCCCATAGGACTCCCTTGTCCGTTTGGTATAGTTATTTGCGTGCTCGCATCAATCCTAAGGGCACCTGGTGTATTGATACAACCATCTCTTTCCAAGCGTTCCTCACTCGACGTAAGCGAAGGTTGTCTGCACCGCAGAGAACATTTGGCGCCAGTGTTGTTTAAAGCGATAGTACGCCCCACAAGTTCCATGAGCTTGCTCATTTCCTCCTTCAGGGTACTTAGTTCGTGTCGGATAGACGCTATTTCATTCTGGTCCGATGGAGCCTGAGTACCGTCAGTGTTTTCCATCCTTCAGCTGCAACTGAAACTTCCCAATGCTCTAACGACTTCTTAAAAAGTGAAAAGGTTGCTGAAGGCTGGATGACACAAAACGATAAATCCTCAGCTAGGACACACAAAGTTTATTCCAAATCACAGTGTTACAATCGTTAAGCGCTTTCATCTGAATACCAGACTTCTTCAGAACATATTCCTCAGTTCATTAATTACTTATATACAAGTCATCTGACTCAAATTTTGGCGCCAAAACATAATTACATATAATACTGCTTAGCATACATTACAACAATTCCTGCAATGCTATTGTCTATAAAACTATTATTATGCAGTATATAAAGAATTTAATATATGAAAATAAATACATATAAATATAAATATATAAAATTACAATATACTTAAAATGTTAAAATATTTAAATATTAAAATATATACTTGTTTGGGCACTAAAATTATGCTGCCATTCCTACTTGGTGAAAATCATACTACCTTATGTATAATCAGTAGTTTGAATGCTATTAAATTATTAATTGATTCAACCATATTGATATAGTAAGCAATGCTAATATATTGCAGAAAAATATTTTTTGTGTGTATGTATACAACATAACCATATATGAATATAAAAACTCATCTGACCCTTCATTTCATTCATACCTCATGTGGTCAATTCATGTTTTCTAACTTCCTACATATAAAAATGGCTTGATGCTGATATTATCATTGATACCTGGAAAATTTGTAGCATCCAAAATAATCTGCCATCTACTTTCTTTTAGTCCCAATAATGTTTTCATATTCCCTCCATATGGTGTGTGTTCAACCTTATCTATAATATAAAACAAAAATTTGTGACTGTCATTTGTATTCACCATATGTCTATATAATGCATTTCTACTATCTTTTTTACTTATAGCATATTGGTGCTCGTATATACGTCTTTTAAACAATCTCTCTGTCTTGCCTATGTAGAATGCTTGGCATTCTACACAGGTAGCCGCATAAATCACATATGTAGAGCTACAATTACCACTAATACTTGGTAAGAATGTGCCATTAATGTTTTGTAACCTGGTACCTTTGCATACTTTAATATATTGACATTGTTTACAATGTCCACATTTAGTTGTATGTTTGTTGTTTCTTGCTGCTGTCCCTTTAGACCTTTCCAAAAGTTTCTTAATGTTGAATCCTGTTTTGTAAACAATTTTTATATCCATCCCCAATATCGACATGCACTCTCTATTTACTACAAACTGGTTCCATCTCTCCTTTAAACATGCTTCGATGTGCATAACAACCGGTGAATATGTCAATACACATACTCTTGAACTGTGCTCCTCTGATCTTTGTTCTCTTTGAATATATATGTTGGTATCTCCCAACACTGGTTTATACTTCTTACCCCATTCATCTATAATGTAATGATTAATCCCTTTAAGAATTTGTTTAGGGTATCCACGATTCAAGAACATAGTATTCATAAGTTCAATTTCTCTCAACATCATTTCTTTAGTAGAACACATCCTTGCTGCTCTTATACATTGTCCTTTGTATATATTTTTGAATACATGCTTGGGATGGTTACTGGTATAGGACAAATAATCATTGGAAAATGTTTCTTTTCTATAGATACATGACTTGAAACCTGTTTCTCCATGACTAATAAATGTATCTAAATATGCTATCCCATCATTGTTTATAGCATATGTGAATCTTAAAAATTCTGTTGTGTTATTGATGTAGTCTATGAATTTGTCTATTTCCGCTCTGGGCCCTTCCCATAAAATAAACAAGTCATCCAGGAATCTGGTATAATACCGAATGTGCTGATAATATTCAGATTTGAATATAAATTCGGATTCCCACTCTAACATTACCATGTTGGCAAAGATAGGGGCGCAAGATGCGCCCATTGCAACACCTCTAATTTGTTTAAACATTTCACCTTCGAACCTGATGTAATTGTTCTCCAGTATGACTCCCATCATTTCAGTTATGAGACATATCCTGTCCCAACTCATGTTACTCCACTTTCTCAAACTGCTGGAGAAGTATTCTAACCCCATATCCTTGGGAATACAAGAAAATAGATCTATCACATCGATAGTTACAAAAATCAATTCCTTGTTCCAAATCTGAGGGGTTAGTTGTGATAAAAACATCCAGGAGTCCTTTATGAGATGAGGTGTGACCTCATAAACTGGTTTGACCCATGTATCAATAACTTTGCCTAAAGGAAATGTTTTAGACCTGCTACCTGAGATGATTGGTCTAAATGGTGGTTTCTCTATATTTTTATGCACCTTGGGAATTCCCACTATAGTCGCAAGAACTGGATGTTCAACCTTCATAAACTCATATAGCTCTCTGGTGATTCTTTTGTCGAGTAGGTATTCTTCCAGTAATAAATCCACTTTTTTATGTCCTATATTTATCTCATTCAGTGAAGTTCCTTCATAGTTACCTGAATTGTATAATATGTGCCTGATTTCTTTAATGTAATCTGCTGTGTTGAACATAACAATGCCCCCCCCCTTATCGGGTTTCATCAATCTAACATTTTTGTTGTCGATGAATTCTGTCAGACAAGCTTGCTCTACCTCTGTAAGATTACATTCTACATTACATTTCTTACTTTTAATTTTGTACATGTCACTGCATGCTGTTTTTTCAAATAATGAAATGTTAGGATGACTGGGTGGGATGAACGTACTTTTCTTTTTCAAAACACTATGTTTATTGATTTCTGTCCTTGAAGACTGTTGCTCAAAATGCAAGGCTAAATTCATTCTCCTGCAGAAAAGCTTGATTTCAAGAATGGTATCTACAATATTGAAGCGTACTGTAGGTATGTATTTCATCCCTTTGGAGAATACACTAAAAAATTCCTCTGTGAGACAATAGTTGGTATAGTTGTAAACATTGAAACCATTTCTGATGAAAAGTATTCCATCTTTTGTGTTAATTTGATTGATAAGAGATGCTGTATGTTCATACTCTATGTTGTCTATCTTGTTGGTTATGCTGACTGCATCATTCGTAACTGTGGTCTCTATTCTAGTTGTATAAGATTGTGCCTCACCAATCTCTGGAACATGATTCTGCTGTGTGCTACCTGCAGAAATGTCTTCTATCTCCATTTCCTGTTGTATGCTATCCACAGAAATGTCTTCTATCTCCATTTCCTGTATCTTCCCCCTTCCAAGTTTTTTGATGTCATATATTCTCCCTGCTGGTGAATTTCATTGTACTCCTTCCCTTCATGTTCCCTATTTCTATCTGTATGTTTCTGTCTCCTAACATTTCGATTGGGCCAAATGTACGCTCTATTGTTCGCATATATTTCTACATCTCTGTTTAATTTCCTTTCCTTCCTTTGGTGTATGTCAATTGCTTTCCTATCTGCTTCAACAAATTGTTTTTCATATAACCCATTCCACTGATTGAACAACCCATCATTCAAAATATCACCATTGAGTCTATCTACTTCATTAATAACAAACAATAATTTCTCATCATTTTTCTGAATCAACATCTTCATATAATCAAAACCAAAATTGTCAAAAAGCTTATTGAAATCATTGATAGTATCATCATTTAGTTCATGTCCCATAGGTATTTTGAAAAACCTTATTCCTTTGGGTACGACATGTAAGCTCAAACACTTATTAAAGTATGCATTTTCGATTTTAATACTTTTGATGGTTACCAACTTTTTACCCAAAGAGTAAATTTTTTCTTTAATACTATTTCTAGCAACATACTCATTACCACTCTCATTTCTAATTTTTTGTCTGCCACCATATTTATTATATCTCTCAAAGTTATAATCATCATTTAAAAATTTGTCAAATGCATCATTATTACCATTATTGCATCTTATTCTATTGTCATGTACATTGCCGCTAACTGTATTGTTAACAAAAGGACTTGCATTTAAATCAATACCTTTGTTAGTGTCCAATACATTTTTAGTACATGCTGCATATGTCCTTTTTGGCACAGTCCTTTTGGGACGAGCACCTAACCGATCCGTGTCATCCCTTAACTGAAACATGCTGAAGTCAAATGTAAAGTTGTCCGATAACGACTTACTATCACGCTCCCTCCTCGATTCCATGTCTCTTTGCTTAGCCGTAGAATTAACATGGTTGTTGCCCATAGGACTCCCTTGTCCGTTTGGTATAGTTATTTGCGTGCTCGCATCAATCCTAAGGGCACCTGGTGTATTGATACAACCATCTCTTTCCAAGCGTTCCTCACTCGATAGCGAAGGTTGTCTGCACCGCAGAGAACATTTGGCGCCAGTGTTGTTTAAAGCGATAGTACGCCCCACAAGTTCCATGAGCTTGCTCATTTCCTCCTTCAGGGTACTTAGTTCGTGTCGGATAGACGCTATTTCATTCTGCTCTAGTGGACCCTGAGTACCGTCAGTGTTTTCCATCCTTCAGCTGCAACTGAAACTTCCCAATGCTCTAACGACTTCTTAAAAAGTGAAAAGGTTGCTGAAGGCTGGATGACACAAAACGATAAATCCTCAGCTAGGACACACAAAGTTTATTCCAAATCACAGTGTTACAATCGTTAAGCGCTTTCATCTGAATACCAGACTTCTTCAGAACATATTCCTCAGTTCATTAATTACTTATATACAAGTCATCTGACTCAAATTTTGGCGCCAAAACATAATTACATATAATACTGCTTAGCATACATTACAACAATTCCTGCAATGCTATTGTCTATAAAACTATTATTATGCAGTATATAAAGAATTTAATATATGAAAATAAATACATATAAATATAAATATATAAAATTACAATATACTTAAAATGTTAAAATATTTAAATATTAAAATATATACTTGTTTGGGCACTAAAATTATGCTGCCATTCCTACTTGGTGAAAATCATACTACCTTATGTATAATCAGTAGTTTGAATGCTATTAAATTATTAATTGATTCAACCATATTGATATAGTAAGCAATGCTAATATATTGCAGAAAAATATTTTTTGTGTGTATGTATACAACATAACCATATATGAATATAAAAACTCATCTGACCCTTCATTTCATTCATACCTCATGTGGTCAATTCATGTTTTCTAACTTCCTACATATAAAAATGGCTTGATGCTGATATTATCATTGATACCTGGAAAATTTGTAGCATCCAAAATAATCTGCCATCTACTTTCTTTTAGTCCCAATAATGTTTTCATATTCCCTCCATATGGTGTGTGTTCAACCTTATCTATAATATAAAACAAAAATTTGTGACTGTCATTTGTATTCACCATATGTCTATATAATGCATTTCTACTATCTTTTTTACTTATAGCATATTGGTGCTCGTATATACGTCTTTTAAACAATCTCTCTGTCTTGCCTATGTAGAATGCTTGGCATTCTACACAGGTAGCCGCATAAATCACATATGTAGAGCTACAATTACCACTAATACTTGGTAAGAATGTGCCATTAATGTTTTGTAACCTGGTACCTTTGCATACTTTAATATATTGACATTGTTTACAATGTCCACATTTAGTTGTATGTTTGTTGTTTCTTGCTGCTGTCCCTTTAGACCTTTCCAAAAGTTTCTTAATGTTGAATCCTGTTTTGTAAACAATTTTTATATCCATCCCCAATATCGACATGCACTCTCTATTTACTACAAACTGGTTCCATCTCTCCTTTAAACATGCTTCGATGTGCATAACAACCGGTGAATATGTCAATACACATACTCTTGAACTGTGCTCCTCTGATCTTTGTTCTCTTTGAATATATATGTTGGTATCTCCCAACACTGGTTTATACTTCTTACCCCATTCATCTATAATGTAATGATTAATCCCTTTAAGAATTTGTTTAGGGTATCCACGATTCAAGAACATAGTATTCATAAGTTCAATTTCTCTCAACATCATTTCTTTAGTAGAACACATCCTTGCTGCTCTTATACATTGTCCTTTGTATATATTTTTGAATACATGCTTGGGATGGTTACTGGTATAGGACAAATAATCATTGGAAAATGTTTCTTTTCTATAGATACATGACTTGAAACCTGTTTCTCCATGACTAATAAATGTATCTAAATATGCTATCCCATCATTGTTTATAGCATATGTGAATCTTAAAAATTCTGTTGTGTTATTGATGTAGTCTATGAATTTGTCTATTTCCGCTCTGGGCCCTTCCCATAAAATAAACAAGTCATCCAGGAATCTGGTATAATACCGAATGTGCTGATAATATTCAGATTTGAATATAAATTCGGATTCCCACTCTAACATTACCATGTTGGCAAAGATAGGGGCGCAAGATGCGCCCATTGCAACACCTCTAATTTGTTTAAACATTTCACCTTCGAACCTGATGTAATTGTTCTCCAGTATGACTCCCATCATTTCAGTTATGAGACATATCCTGTCCCAACTCATGTTACTCCACTTTCTCAAACTGCTGGAGAAGTATTCTAACCCCATATCCTTGGGAATACAAGAAAATAGATCTATCACATCGATAGTTACAAAAATCAATTCCTTGTTCCAAATCTGAGGGGTTAGTTGTGATAAAAACATCCAGGAGTCCTTTATGAGATGAGGTGTGACCTCATAAACTGGTTTGACCCATGTATCAATAACTTTGCCTAAAGGAAATGTTTTAGACCTGCTACCTGAGATGATTGGTCTAAATGGTGGTTTCTCTATATTTTTATGCACCTTGGGAATTCCCACTATAGTCGCAAGAACTGGATGTTCAACCTTCATAAACTCATATAGCTCTCTGGTGATTCTTTTGTCGAGTAGGTATTCTTCCAGTAATAAATCCACTTTTTTATGTCCTATATTTATCTAATTCAGTGAAGTTCCTTCATAGTTACCTAAATTGTATAATATGTACCTGATTTCTTTAATGTAATCTGCTGTGTTAAACATAACAATGCCCCCCCCTTGTCGGGTTTCATCAATCTAACATTTTTGTTGTCGATAAATTCTGTCAGACAAGCTTGCTCTACCTCTGTAAGATTACATTCTACATTCCATTCCTTAGTTTTAATTTTGTACATGTCACTACATGCTGTTTTTTCAAACAATGAAATGTTAGGATGACTGGGTGGGATGAACGTACTTTTCTTTTTCAAAACACTATGTGTATTAAATTCTGTCCTTGAAGACTGTTGATCAAAATGCAAGGCTAGATTCATTCTCCTGCAGAATAATTTGATTTCAAGAATGGTATCTACAATATTGATTATGTACATACAATGCAGTTCAATTCACTACATTTAACACCCTTAATTGGGCAGTAAATAAGATGTGCTAAGTATTAATTAAATGCCTTAAAGGCGAACAAGCTAAAAAGTCTACTCGGGTTACAGATTGCACACAGTGAGTAAAGCAGACATTGCTTCAACATGTACATTCTTCCGCGAAAATAATACTATATGTATTAATATGAAAGAAGACCCAACATAATGTTTTCCAAGTGTCTGAGTGTATACGTTACATATATATGTTCTAGGGATTGTGCCAATATATTAATAGAAGTAGAGACACCTAGTAATATAAATGAACCCTAATATATAGAGATAAACACTATGATTATGACTAATGTAAAATATATCAATGGAATGTAAAGATTAAAAATGTGGCAAAGTAAATATTCATTTACAAGGTTAGTTGAATAAAGCAATTCAGACATCCTTGTCAAAATATTAAAACAAGGCCAGCCAGGTGCTCTGTCTCACATGTACTGGGATGTTGTTCCACAGCATAGTGAGTGTCTGGGTGATGAATGTGTCCCACCAGCACGTTCTATTAATGACAGTGCCAAGGTGTACGTCACCTGCCCTTGTGATTCTGAGGGATCTAGATTCTTTAGGTGAAGCATAGTCATCAAATCCGGGTTCGACCTGGCCTTGGATGCCAGGCACAGGTCACCTCTGGGCAAGTGGTATGCGACGGAATAGGGATGGAACCCTTTCAGTTGGTCAGCATAACACATATTCCTGAGACCCTGCATCCGTTTGTGGATGAACTGTCGGGGCCTTTCCAGCTGCTGCAGGTGTCGGGTCACAGACATTCTGACCGGGGCATTGTACTCAATCATAGGTGTAATGAGTGATGAGTACAAGGGGACAATGACCTCTCCTGATGTAGATGTGAATGCCTTCATGATCAGGTGGCCAATGTAGAAGGTCTATCTAACTACGTTAGCAATGTGTGTGTTGAACAAACGGTTACCGACAACACGGGTCCCCAGATCCCTGGTAACTCCCTCTGTGCTCAGTGGATTGCCACCTATATGGTAGCTAGGGGTAACCTCATTCTTCCCGAAGGGTATGACTATGCATTTCCCGGCATTTAGCTGTAGGCCATGTCTCTGGCACCAGTTATCCATAACTGTGAGGCCCTTCTGAAGGATATCTGTGTCAGATGTGTGTCCGACTATGGCACCCGGTTTGCAGTCATCTGCAAACATTGTCAGCCATAACCCCCCTGTGTTTGCTTGTACTTTAGAAATGTAGATGCAGAAAATAGTGGACCCAGGACTGAGCCCGTGGGACAACACCTGTGACTGGCTGTGAGTATGACATGGCGCCAGCAACTATGACCGTGTGGGTTTTGTCACTTAGCCAGTTTGCAACCCCTCTGGCGAAGTATGTATTTACATTCAAGCAGACGGGTTTATCAATGATACCTGAGGGTGGTATTGTGTTGAAGGCCTTTGCTAGGTCTAGGTAGGCTGTATGGACTGCTTTGCCCTCATCAATGGCCTTGGTGACTGATCCTAAAAAGTCAGACACGTTTAAAAGGCATGATCTGTATTTGACCAAGCAAAACTGTGTTGGATCCAAAGTATGCAAGTTCCCTATGTCATTATGTATGACTTCCATCATGATCCTTCTCCATGGCTTTGCAGATAAGGCTTGTCAAGCTAATGGGATGGTAATTACCAGGGTCAGTGAATGCACCATCCTTGTGAAGTGGGACTACAGTTGCCTTGTGCCACTACTTGGGCACGTATCCTGAGGTGAGGCTACGGTTAAACAGCTGTCCTAACTGTGGGTTTAATTCCCCAATGGGTTCATGGAGTACACAGCTGGGACACCATCTGGTCCCATGGATGCTGTGTTTACTGCCTTGGAGAGAGCATTTCACACCTGTGTGTCACAGAAGTTCCAGGATCTACAATCCTCTGGTATAGATATCTCTCCATGTGGGGGGGTGAGGGGGAGTTAGCACCAACCTGTCATCCATTATGTTGGCAATGTGTGTAGGTTCAGTCATCCTCACATCATTCTGAACCCAGTGTGAGCATATCTGGGAGTGTCCTCCCAGGTGTTCAACATAGCTAAAGAAGGCCTTATGATTGTCTGTCGAGTTCTTGTTGATTCCTCTGTTGAATTTCCCTGGATGATTTCCTGACAGCCTGTAGGTTTTCACATACAATGAGCAAGGGTGTCTTACCTTACAAGTATTCCACTCTATCTTGTAGTAGCTACCTCCAGTCATTCTAGAGCTTGTTCATGGCTGGGGTCCACCAGACTGGATGCTTGGCTTTGGTACAAAGAGTCTCAGTTTTGTATGGGATTGCCTGACTCATGCAGTCCTGTAGGTGCTGGTGGAAGGCAGATGTACGTAATTCAGCGGTTTGAGTAATGTTTACCACTGGCTCAGGGGCCTCAAAGGAGACTACAGTAGTGTTCAGAAGTGTAAATTCGGCTTTTGAGAAAGGTATATGTATGGTAACCGCACCACACACAGCATTGCATGCCAATAGCAGAAGCTATTGTAGGTTGTCCAAACACAGGTGTGGAACATCATAGCAATAAACCACGCCTGGATGTGGGTAATGCTAGATATACTCACGGCAGAGGTGGTGCGTTCCCGAGTCCGCCCGAGGGACCACACACATATGCGGCCTTATGCATAGGGCAACTAGGCAGCCTCCTAGGGTGCCGCTCTACTCGGGCACCTTTCAAGCCTTTATTTTGTGTAGGTAGACCAGGACGGGGTTAGCGGGTGATGTGGCGGTGGCATCATGGAGTACTTCTGCCTAGGGCACCACGTGACCTAAGGCCACTCTTGCCGTGGGTAAGTACAGCAGTACCCACACCCAGACGCGGGTCATTGCTAGTATGCCATATCATCTATGGAAAGAAACCATATATTCCCAGACATAATGGCACAGCATAATGCCTGTCCACCACCCAAACGCAGACATATGGCACCCGCGGTACGGACGCACTGCGCGAGATGTCCGTTACCAATGTCGACACTGTCTCGCTCTGTGAAACGAAGTCAACATAGCGATTCAATACTAAACAGCGACGGAGAGCCCGATGTCCCCGTTACTGAGCTGTTCAACCTGTTCCGCCATGTTAAATGTGTGTAGCAGAGCGGGACTGGCCCAAACTAAGCAACGGACATGTCCGTGGCTCAGTGAAAGCCACGCAATGTTAAACCCATGTAATATAGCGAGACAGGTTATAAATACCGAGGGTTAGTAATGGAAATAGGTCCGTTCGACCAGACCATGTGCAATTACTATAACAAGATCTACAACGGGTACGCCGGCCAAGCGCACATTAACGGTTAGGAATAATGGGGGGGGGACATGGTATCATAGACACGGACAAACCGTGCCCATGTGACTCATCTAACATTCGTACACGGTCAGGGCAGTTCCGTACACTGGGCGGACAAGACCAAACCAAAGCACCACAGGAACACCCTGACAATCGAAGGCCTGTATGCGTAGGGGATATAAGCCCCTGTGATCTGAACATCCCTGCGGTCACGACATATGCATCCTGGGCCATGAGCGGGAGGGAATAAGGAATGTTTAGCATGTAGTACCGCACCTTTCCCAGCAGGAGAATGGATGCCTGTGACGTGCGTGAGTGCGGGGGGGTGGGGGTGGGGGGATATGTAAATGTAGCTAAGTACCATGGGTATGCATATTAATGAGACCGAACAGCTAACGTGTAGTGGTCACAGTAACCGGCAAACGTGAATGCAGTCCCGTTTGAATTACGACTATAGAACATATAAATGTGAACGTGTACGTAATGTGTCCATGCTGCAAAGACCGTTACATGTATAAAGGTGTAAGTGCGTTCTGCACACGTCCGTCAACCGGATCAGAGATATGTTACCGGAATAGTCACAACTAACACAGACCACATAACCACACAGACCCAGTAAACATATGTAAACAGAATACGGATATGCATGTGTGCCTGCGCGCAACCCACAATTAGGAAATGCAAGTGTGCGTGTGCGTGTGTGATCCACTCGAAGCAGTTAAGGTTAAGGATGTGTCCTCCACGTCAACCAGACATGTCTCATAAATGTCAGCCTCTGAAAGTATGGAATCGGGCAATGCCATGTAAAGTACTGTTAGAAATAGTGAGAAACACACGCTATGTGATGAGACAAACATAGAATGTGGATAGAATAACGTATGTGTCAGTAGTATGGATTGATGACGGTTATGCATCAGTAACCCGACCCACTTGTCAGAAGGTGCCCCGTGCAATTCGTTCAGTTGGCTCACACTTGTTGACCGGGCTAGGCTAGCTGGATATATGTCCAGTGTCAGCAGAGGCCCATGGAGAAATGCTCCACGCACAATAATAGCACAACATACCAAAGTACTCATATATGTAACCAAAGAAGAACAACAATAGAAAGTGTCCTGAAAGGACTGGTTACACACAGATCACAGACGACAGACAGATATATGGCCAGTGGAAGCACATCACAATTATGGGATCAGGTCCCTAAAGTAGCAAGAAGGTCACACATGACACGCCAGCAAATTGCCAGATAGACACTGGTCAATGTAACACACAGCAAGATTAAGGGCCAACCAGCCGTACACCATGCCAGAACCCGTACAGTGGAAAGGTATGGCATGGTAATTGATGTGTGTACACAGGTAATCCACAGACAGTAACAAAGAAAGGTATGAAACGAGGGGTTCACATGTATATATCTACACACAGCAGTCCGACGGCCCGTATATATGACGCATGGACATAGATTTGTCACTTGAAAACAAGATGTAAACAACTACAGTTTATTCCATTTCATATTGATATAGTTATAATACAGTCATATTCATATGTAACATTGTGACTCATTTACATTCCTATTTATACAAAATATGCTTTAATTGTACTTATTGATTCCATGCTTTGGAATCGTAATGCAACAATTATACACATTGATATACAATATCATGATCAACACACTACATTCTAAGGTTTACTCACAACAATTATCAACTATGTTTCAATATACTGATTGTATTGACCAATATTGTAGTTATATTAACACATTGTTGTTGTATTATTGTTTCCATTAAGTAATGTATGCAACACTGATTTGTATATGTCACGTTATCATCAAGACTTGGAGCACTGTCCACTTAACTATGAGCAGGTTTATTGATTAATTGACTTTAAACTGACTCTGAAGGAAGTGTATAAGGGACGACTATCTAATGTATTTCCACTATGCCCCATGTTAGTGGGTGAAAGAGCTCAGTATCTTTTGACTGTGGAGTGTATCGTTTTTGTCATTGTCTGTTTTGGCCTGATATATGTTCAATAATGTCTATTATGAAGATGACCAGGACTCAAGGTTTGCTGTATTTCCACTTACTGGCACGTGGATATAGATAGGCCAAGTAATACATAATATGGGTAGTCAAACAGACATCGATTGGGGAACATACAGCAGCAGTCAAAACCACTGGCCAGATGGTGACAGTCCAACACGTTCTACACTTTACATATGCACATCGGTGTCCATTGTAGGACTCAAAAAATTGATCCATTTTCAGTATCAACCAGCTGCGATTGACTCAGCAAGTGACAGCCGTGACTACGGCACAGCTAGACATATGCACCACCAGCGTGTTTAAGGTTGATGACAACTGTCCATGAAATGCAGGACATATGAACAGAAATCCCCAGGTGCTCTGTCTCACATGTACTGGGATGTTGTTCCACAGCATAGTGAGTGTCTGGGTGATGAATGTGTCCCACCAGCACGTTCTATTAATGACAGTGCCAAGGTGTACGTCACCTGCCCTTGTGATTCTGAGGGATCTAGATTCTTTAGGTGAAGCATAGTCATCAAATCCGGGTTCGACCTGGCCTTGGATGCCAGGCACAGGTCACCTCTGGGCAAGTGGTATGCGACGGAATAGGGATGGAACCCTTTCAGTTGGTCAGCATAACACATATTCCTGAGACCCTGCATCCGCTTGTGGATGAACTGTCGGGCCTTTCCAGCTGCTGCAGGTGTCGGGTCACAGACATTCTGAACGGGGGATTGTACTCAAGCATAGGTGTAATGAGTGATGAGTACAAGGGACAATGACCTCCCTGATGTAGATGTGAATGCCTTCATGATCAGGTGGCCAATGTAGAAGGTCTATCTAACTACGTTAGCAATGTGTGTGTTGAACAAACGGTTACCGACAACACGGGTCCCCAGATCCCTGGTAACTCCCTCTGTGCTCAGTGGATTGCCACCTATATGGTAGCTAGGGGTAACCTCATTCTTCCCGAAGGGTATGACTATGCATTTCCCGGCATTTAGCTGTAGGCCATGTCTCTGGCACCAGTTATCCATAACTGTGAGGCCCTTCTGAAGGATATCTGTGTCAGATGTGTGTCCGACTATGGCACCCGGTTTGCAGTCATCTGCAAACATTGTCAGCCATAACCCCCCTGTGTTTGCTTGTACTTTTGAAATGTAGATGCAGAAAAATAGTGGACCCAGGACTGAGCCCCGTGGGACAACACCTGTGACTGGCTGTGAGTATGACATGGCGCCAGCAACTATGACCGTGTGGGTTTTGTCACTTAGCCAGTTTGCAACCTCTGGCGGTATGTATTTACATTCAAGCAGACGGGTTTATCAATGATACCTGAGGGTGGTATTGTGTTGAAGGCCTTTGCTAGGTCTAGGTAGGCTGTATGGACTGCTTTGCCCTCATCAATGGCCTTGGTGACTGATCCTAAAAAGTCAGACACGTTTAAAAGGCATGATCTGTATTTGACCAAGCAAAACTGTGTTGGATCCAAAGTATGCAAGTCCCCTATGTCATTATGTATGACTTCCATCATGATCCTTCTCCATGGCTTTGCAGATAAGGCTTGTCAAGCTAATGGGATGGTAATTACCAGGGTCAGTGAATGCACCATCCTTGTGAAGTGGGACTACAGTTGCCTTGTGCCACTACTTGGGTACGTATCCTGAGGTGAGGCTACGGTTAAACAGCTGTCCTAACTGTGGGTTTAATTCCCCAATGGGTTCATGGAGTACACAGCTGGGACACCATCTGGTCCCATGGATGCTGTGTTTACTGCCTTGGAGAGAGCATTTCACACCTGTGTGTCACAGAAGTTCCAGGATCTACAATCCTCTGGTATAGATATCTCTCCATGTGGGGGTGAGGGGGGGGGGAGTTAGCACCGAACCTGTCGTCCATTATGTTGGCAATGTGTGTAGGTTCAGTCATCCTCACATCATTCTGAACCCAGTGTGAGCATATCTGGGAGTGTCCTCCCAGGTGTTCAACATAGCTAAAGAAGGCCTTATGATTGTCTGTCGAGTTCTTGTTGATTCCTCTGTTGAATTTCCCCTGGATGATTTCCTGACAGCCTGTAGGTTTTCACATACAATGAGCAAGGGTGTCTTACCTTACAAGTATTCCACTCTATCTTGTAGTAGCTACCTCCAGTCATTCTAGAGCTTGTTCATGGCTGGGGTCCACCAGACTGGATGCTTGGCTTTGGTACAAAGAGTCTCAGTTTTGTATGGGATTGCCTGACTCATGCAGTCCTGTAGGTGCTGGTGGAAGGCAGATGTACGTAATTCAGCGGTTTGAGTAATGTTTACCACTGGCTCAGGGGCCTCAAAGGAGACCACAGTAGTGTTCAGAAGTGTAAATTCGGCTTTTGAGAAAGGTATATGTATGGTAACCGGCACCACACACAGCATTGCATGCCAATAGCAGAAGCTATTGTAGGTTGTCCAAACACAGGTGTGGAACATCATAGCAATAAACCACGCCTGGATGTGGGTAATGCTAGATATACTCACGGCAGAGGTGGTGCGTTCCCGAGTCCGACGCCCGAGGGACCACACACATATGCGGCCTTATGCATAGGGCAACTAGGCAGCCTCCTAGGGTGCCGCTCTACTCGGGGCACCTTTCAAGCCTTTATTTTGTGTAGGTAGACCAGGACGGGGTTAGCGGGTGATGTGGCGGTGGCATCATGGAGTACTTCTGCCTAGGGCACCACGTGACCTAAGGCCACTCTTGCCGTGGGTAAGTACAGCAGTACCCACACCCAGACGCGGGTCATTGCTAGTATGCCATATCATCTATGGAAAGAAACCATATATTCCCAGACATAATGGCACAGCATAATGCCTGTCCACCACCCAAACGCAGACATACGGCACCCGCGGTGGTGCGGACGTACTGCGCGAGATGTCCGTTACCAATGTCGACACTGTCTCGCTCTGTGAAACGAAGTCAACATAGCGATTCAATACTAAACAGCGACGGAGAGCCCGATGTCCCCGTTACTGAGCTGTTCAACCTGTTCCGCCATGTTAAATGTGTGTAGCAGAGCGGGACTGGCCCAAACTAAGCAACGGACATGTCCGTGGCTCAGTGAAAGCCGTCACGCAATGTTAAACCCATGTAATATAGCGAGACAGGTTATAAATACCGAGGGTTAGTAATGGAAATAGGTCCGTTCGACCAGACCATGTGCAATTACTATAACAAGATCTACAACGGCGCGCCAAGCAGCGCTGCGGTTAGGAATAATGGGGGGGCATGGTATCATAGACACGGACAAACCGTGCCCATGTGACTCATCTAACATTCGTACACGGTCAGGGCAGTTCCGTACACTGGGCGGACTAGACCAAACCAAAGCACCACAGGAACACCCTGACAATCGAAGGCCTGTATGCGTAGGGGATATAAGCCCCTGTGATCTGAACATCCCTGCGGTCACGACATATGCATCCTGGGCCATGAGCGGGAGGGAATAAGGAATGTTTAGCATGTAGTACCGCACCTTTCCCAGCAGGAGAATGGATGCCTGTGACGTGCGTGAGTGCGGGGGGGGTGGGGGATATGTAAATGTAGCTAAGTACCATGGGTATGCATATTAATGAGACCGAACAGCTAACGTGTAGTGGTCACAGTAACCGGCAAACGTGAATGCAGTCCCGTTTGAATTACGACTATAGAACATATAAATGTGAACGTGTACGTAATGTGTCCATGCTGCAAAGACTGTTACATATATAAAGGTGTAAGTGCGTTCTGCATCGTCCGTCAACCGGATCAGAGATATGTTACCGGAATAGTCACAACTAACACAGACCACATAACCACACAGACCCAGTAAACATATGTAAACAGAATACGGATATGCATGTGCCTGCGCGCTAACCCACAATTAGGAAATGCGTGTGCGTGTGTGTGATCCACTCAAGCAGTTAAGGTTAAGGATGTGTCCTCCACGTCAACCAGACATGTCTCATAAATGTCAGCCTCTGAAAGTATGGAATCGGGCAATGCCATGTAAAGTACTGTTAGAAATAGTGAGAAACACACGCTATGTGATGAGACAAACATAGAATGTGGATAGAATAACGTATGTGTCAGTAGTATGGATTGATGACGGTTATGCATCAGTAACCCGACCCACTTGTCAGAAGGTGCCCCGCATTGCAGTGCGTTCAGTTGGCTCACACTTGTTGACCGGGCTAGGCTAGCTGGATATATGTCCAGTGTCAGCAGAGGCCCATGGAGAAATGCTCCACGCACAATAATAGCACAACATACCAAAGTACTCATATATGTAACCAAAGAAGAACAACAATAGAAAGTGTCCTGAAAGGACTGGTTACACAGATCACAGACGACAGACAGATATATGGCCAGTGGAAGCACATCACAATTATGGGATCAGGTCCCTAAAGTAGCAAGAAGGTCACACATGACACGCCAGCAAATTGCCAGATAGACACTGGTCAATGTAACACACAGCAAGATTAAGGGCCAACCAGCCGTACACCATGCCAGAACCCGTACAGTGGAAAGGTATGGCATGGTAATTGATGTGTGTACACAGGTAATCCACAGACAGTAACAAAGAAAGGTATGAAACGAGGGGTTCACATGTATATATCTACACACAGCAGTCCGACGGCCCGTATATATGACGCATGGACATAGATTTGTCACTTGAAAACAAGATGTAAACAACTACAGTTTATTCCATTTCATATTGATATAGTTATAATACAGTCATATTCATATGTAACATTGTGACTCATTTACATTCCTATTTATACAAAATATGCTTTAATTGTACTTATTGATTCCATGCTTTGGAATCGTAATGCAACAATTATACACATTGATATACAATATCATGATCAACACACTACATTCTAAGGTTTACTCACAACAATTATCAACTATGTTTCAATATACTGATTGTATTGACCAATATTGTAGTTATATTAACACATTGTTGTTGTATTATTGTTTCCATTAAGTAATGTATGCAACACTGATTTGTATATGTCACGTTATCATCAAGACTTGGAGCACTGTCCACTTAACTATGAGCAGGTTTATTGATTAATTGACTTTAAACTGACTCTGAAGGAAGTGTATAAGGGACGACTATCTAATGTATTTCATACTCCGACGATGCCCCATGTTAGTGGGTGAAAGAGCTCAGTATCTTTTGACTGTGGAGTGTATCGTTTTTGTCATTGTCTGTTTTGGCCTGATATATGTTCAATAATGTCTATTATGAAGATGACCAGGACTCAAGGTTTGCTGTATTTCCACTTACTGGCACGTGGATATAGATAGGCCAAGTAATACATAATATGGGTAGTCAAACAGACATCCGCGATTGGGGAACATACAGCAGCAGTCAAAACCACTGGCCAGATGGTGACAGTCCAACACGTTCTACACTTTACATATGCACATCGGTGTCCATTGTAGGACTCCAAAAATTGATCCATTTGCAATATCAACCAGCTGCGATCGACCCAGACGAAGTGACAGCCGTGACTACGGCACAGCTAGACATATGCACCACCAGCGTGTTTAAGGTTGATGACAACTGTCCATGAAATGCAGGACATATGAACAGAAATCCCCAGATTGTCGTGTCCATAGAAGTGCGTCCACATCCCAGTCCCGCACACATGAAGGATGTGTAATGGGTACCGTGGAGGGTTGCAGCCATGGGATCCTGGGTATGCAAAATGGGGCTCGGTGTTGTTTGGCAGATAATCCGTTGTCCCGCCCCGTGGGAGGGATGTGGATATAGCACGTGCCTTACTCCCCACTAATGATGCAAAGCATCCACCGGATAATGCTAAAAGCAGGTGTGAAATGTGTACAGCCCTATATCAGTGTCCAGTAGGCAATTCCCATGGATGGACAAGTGTACGACCAAGATGGCACCTATAACTGGAAACCTGGTGGAATTACACAGCTGCAGTAAGGCATAACACAGGAAATACAGATAGGGACTACAGTAGACACTCCCCATACAAAGTCAGACCGCCGTGCGAATACAGCACTCGATCTGCCAGCAACAACATGGGGATCACTCGCTTCCATACTGCGGAACAAATGGGCGACCTGTGGAACACATACTAATGGCACACTAACAACTTCAACTAGGAAGGTCATAGGATGTTTCAACACTGGCGTTCCCGCATATAAAGAACATCCTTCAATGAATAAATAGGGTATACATGTTCTGGCTGTGTTATATTGACAATACAGTGGTGTATATGTCCTACTGGGCCTTCTGAGGATTACTTAAAGCAGTTGCCAACCTGCAGCATTACATCAATACCATTTGGGTTAATCGTAGTAGAACATGGGTTTCGTAGCACAACATAATATGTGTAGTCAAACACACATCCGCGATTGGGGAACATACAGCAGCGGTCACAACCACTGGCCAGATGGACACAGTCCAACATGTTCTACATTTTACATATGCACATTTGTGTCCTTTGTAGGACCCATAAATTTATCCATTTGCAATGCCAACCGGCTGCGATCGGGAGACCCAGATGAAACTACAGCCGTGACTACGGCACAGCTACATATATGCACCACCAGCATGTTCAAGGTTGATGACAACTGTCCATGAAATGCGGGACATATGCACAGAAATCCCCAGATTGTCGAGTCCATAGATGTGCGTCCACATCCCATTCCCGCACACATGGAGGATTTGCAATGGGTACTGTCGAGGGTTGCAGCCATGGGATCGTGGGTATGCAGAAATGGGTGTCGGAGATGATTGGCAGATGATCCATTGTCCCGCCCTGTGGGAGGGATGTGGGTACAGAACATGCCTTACCCCCCACCAATAATGACAATCATCCACCGGAGAATGCTACATGCAGCTGTGAAATGGGTACAGCCCTACACCAGTGTCCAGTAGGCATTTCCCAAGGATGGACAAACGTATGGCCAAGATGGCACCCATAACAGCAAACCTGGTGGAATCACACAGCTGTAGTAAGGCATAACACAGGGAATACAGATAGGGACTACAGTAGACACTCCACATACAAAGTCAGACCGCCGTGCGAATACCGGCGTACACAGCACTCAATCTGCCAGCGACAGAATGGTGATCACTCGCTTCCATACCGCGGAACAAATGGGCGACCTGCGGAACACATACTAATGGCACACCAACAACGTAAACTAGTAAGGTTATAGGATGTTTACGCTATGGCGTACACACATATAAAGAACATCCTTCAATGAATCAATAGGATCTACATGGTTTCTTCATGTTAATGTGACAATACAGAGGCGGGAATGTCCCAATGGGATATCTGCGGATTAGTTAAAGCAATTGTTAGCCTGCATCATTGGAATTACACCATTTGGGTTCTGTGGCGGGAAACCCGGTTTACGTAGCACTACATAATATGGGTACTCGGACATCCGTGATTGCTGGACATACAGCGGCAGTCAAACACACTGGCCAGATGGACACAGTCCAATATGTTCTACACTTTACATATGCACATTGGTGTCCATTGTAGGACCCAAAGATTTATCCGTACGCAATGTCAACCTGCTACAAGCGGGAGACCCTGATGAAGTGACAGCCGTGACTACGGCACAGCTACATATATGCACCACCAGCGTGTTCAAGGTTGATGACAATTGTCCATGAAATGCAGGTGATATGCACAGGAATCCCCAGATTGACCAGTACATAGAAGTGCGTCCACATCCCATTCCCGCACACATGGAGGATGAGCAACGGGTACTGTCGAGGGTTGCAGCCATGGGATCGTGGGTATGCAGAAACGTGGCTCGGTGTTGTTTGGCAGATAAAACGTTGTCCCGCACAGTGGGAGGGATGTGGGAGTAGCACGTGCCTTACTCCCCACTGATAGTGCAAAGCATCCACCGGCTAATGCTGAATGCAGGTGTGAAATGTGTACTGCTCCATACCTGTGTCCAGTAGACAATCGCTAGGGATGGACAAGCGTAGGACCAAGATGGCACCCATAACCGCGAACCTGGTGTAACCACACAGCTGCAGTGAGGCATAACTCAGGAAATACAGATAGGGACAACAGTAGACACACCCCATACAAAGCCAGACCGCTGTGCGAATACCGGTGTACACAGCACTCAATCTGCCAGCACCGAAAGGGGGATCACACGCTCCCATACCGCGGAACAAATGGGTGACCTGTGGAACACATACCAATGGCACAATATCAACGTCAGCTAGGAAAGCCATACGATGGTCAAACTATGGCGTTCCCACCAATGAAGAACATCCTTCAGTGAATTAATAGGATTAATGTCAATTGACCATGGAATACACCTAATCAACATCAAAGACCCGCTGGCACCTTATGGCACACAAACCAAGACACACATAGGTAGATGAAACAGTCAATGTAGACATTTCGTCCATGATAGGTCACATGTGGTATCCAAAGGTTACTCCATAGACATGTAAGCGCTATCACCCGTAGGCTCCGTGAGACTTACACATAACATAGAGGTGTCCAGGCTTTATATATCCCCCCTTACACTTCCATGTGTTACTTTCTGTGCAAACAATGAACAGGTAACCACAGCATAGAAAGCACAGACGCAATGTTAACCACACACACATATGTTAACATCTCGGAAGGCATCCTATTAACACATGTATCATATGATATTGTACTATGCCGAATACTCATCAATCGAAGATTTAACACTGTATATGGAAGATATGCATAGCATATCACTGTAATACAGCGGTACAGAACTGAAAGAGTGGACAAATGTGTGCTAACCCTACATCTGTACCTGAACTAAATTCCCGTTACGGGGGCTTGCTCCACCTGCCTTTCAAAAGAGGCCTCATCAGTGTTCCATCGGTCAGCCCTGGTGTGTGGCCAACCCTCCACCTACTAATCCAACTAGATCCGCATTCTATAGCATAGCTGATGAGGTCCCCCCTCTGGTATTATAACCTGAACGTCGTACAACACCGAATGTAGACGTATGCCTTGTGATGTGCCCATATCCGGCCGTAGGCATACGGCAATCCTGCGGCCCAGGGCGCCGCACTAGTGGGGCCACCTGTCTAGTAGGTGTGTCATGTGGATATACCAAGATGGGGGCACCATGTGCTGTGGTGGTGGGCGCCATGGGGCCCTACAGCCTAGGGCAGCAGTCGATCTAAGTCCGCTGCCGTAGGAGGGGTAGTACAGTCTGCAGGTATGTGCAGACGTGTTCATGAAACAGCGGTCCACAAGGATTACCCATAGTGGCGACACCTGCACAGATGGCTGTAGCGGGACACACACACGGCCATGCATACAGCACAGGTAGACATACACACACCATAACTAGGCAAGTACACACAAGGTGTATGGCATGTACAGGTACACTGTCAGGTCAGCAAGGATAGCTGTCTGCCACGATATCCAGCAGATGTCCTTACGGTGTTCTGGAATACGGAGAGTGCATGGACAATGAGTGGATATGCAATGTACCACAGTTATATGTGTCAGCCGTGCAAATATGCGATACATGGGAAAGACAGCCGTCCATGCTAGAGCAGCAGTACGGGCACAACATAGGTACATAGATATACAATGTCAGAGATACAGACGGACATATGTGGCAGGCCCGGGAGTGTAATGTACACAGCATCACCCCACCACACCATAGCATGGTGCACTTGGAGAACACGCTACGGCGGTCGCCGACCACAACAGGCACACATGCAGTACACGAGCTGCGTACCACCATCCACAAACACAGGGATGGCGGCAGGATATGAGTGTTCGGCTTAAAACACAAGGCAATACCGTATGAACCCATGCATCTGGGAGCATGGACACACACACACATGTGGCAGGCATGGTGATTGACCACACCCCCACATACCCAAACGCACAAACGTACGACACAGGTATGGAATGTGCTACGTGGGCCAGCGAGCACACCACCATCAGAGGCACATGTACAGGTGGGTGACAACATCCGTAAAGGAATGGCCGCTGATAGTCAAGGTTTGTGTTGCGAAGCGTCTAAAAGCCTGATCATCTGCAGAGGCAGCTGGAAACACACACACACACAGGGAAGGGCCAGGAGTCGAACCTACGCCTATCTACATGACCTCACTACAGCATGAAGCATTTACAGAGCGTGCTACCGAGTTTACTGAGCACAGTGCTGTCAGAGGCATACTTCTAGGCAGCTGACATCACCCATAAGAGAATAGCTGGCAATAGCCAAGGTATGTGTTGCGAAGCGTCTAAAAGCATGTTCATCTGCAGAAGCAGCTGGAAACACACACACACACACAGGGAAGGGCCGGGAGTCGAACCTACGCCTATCTACATGAACTCACTACAGCATGAAGCATTTACAGAATGCGCTACCGAGTTTACTGAGCACAGCGCTGTCAGAGGCATACTTCTAGGCGGGTGACATCACTTGTAAGACAATAGCCGGCAATAGCCGAGGTATGTGTTGTGAAGCGTCTAAAAGCTAGTTCATCTGCAGAGGCAGTTGGAAACACACACACACACACACACACACACACACACAAGGGCCGGGAGTCGAACCTACGCCTATCTACATGATCTCACTACAGTATGAAGCATTTACAGAACGCTACCGAGTTTACTGAGCACAGTGCTGTCAGAGGCATACTTCTAGGCGGGTGACATCACTTGTAAGACAATAGCCGGCAATAGCCGAGGTATGTGTTGCGAAGCATCTAAAAGCTAGTTCATCTGCAGAGGCAGCTGGAAACACACACACACACACACACACACACACACACACACACACACACGGAAGGGCCGGGAGTCGAACCTACGCCTATCTACATGATTTCACTACAGTATGAAGCATTTACAGAACGCGCTACCGAGTTTATTGAGCACAGTGCTGTCAGAGGCATACTTCTAGGCGGGTGACATCACTCGTAAGACAATAGCCGTCAATAGCCGATGTATGTGTTGTGGAGCGTCTAAAAGCTAGTTCATCTGCAGAGGCAGCTGGAAACACACACACACACACACACGGACGGGCCGGGTGTCGAACCTACGCCTATCTACATGATTTCACTACAGTATGAAGCATTTACAGAACGCTACCGAGTTTACTGAGCACAGCGCTGTCAGAGGCATACTTCTAGGCGGGTGACATCACTTGTAAGACAATAGCTGGCAATAGCCGAGGTATGTGTTGCGAAGTGTCTAAAAGCTAGTTCATCTGCAGAGGCAGCTGGAAACACACACACACACACACACACACACACACACGGAAGGGCCGGGTGTCGAACCTACGCCTATCTACATGATTTCACTACAGTATGAAGCATTTACAGAATGCGCTACCGAGTTTACTGAGCACAGCGCTGTCAGAGGCATACTTCTAGGTGGGTGACATCACTTGTAAGACAATAGCTGGCAATAGCCGAGGTATGTGTTGCGAAGCGTCTGAAAGCTAGTTCATCTGCAAACACACACACGGAAGGGCCGGGAGTCAAACCTATGCCTATCTACATGATTTCACTACAATATGAAGCATTTACAGAACGCGCTACCGAGTTTACTGAGCACAGCGCTGTCAGAGGCATACTTCTAGGCAGGTGACATCACTTGTAAGACAATAGCTGGCAATAGCCGAGGTATGTGTTGCGAAGCGTCTAAAAGCTAGTTCATCTGCAGAGGCAGCTGGAAACACACACACACACGGAAGGGCCGGGAGTCGAACCTACGCCTATCTACATGATTTCACTACAGTATGAAGCATTTACAGAACACGCTACCGAGTTTACTGAGCACAGCGCTGTCAGAGGCATACTTCTAGGCGGGTGACATCACTCATAAGACAATAGCCGGCAATAGCCGATGTATGTGTTGCGGAGCGTCTAAAAGCTAGTTCATCTGCAGAGGCAGCTGGAAACACACACACACACACACACACACACACGGGCCGAGAGTCGAACCTACGCCTACCTACATGAACTCACTACAGCATGAAGCATTTACAGAACGCGCTAACGGGATTACTGAGCACAGCACTGTCAGGAGGCATACCCCTAGGTGGGTGGTATCATCTGCAGAGGCAATGCGTCCGATAGGGAATGAAGACAGAGTGCGCAGTCACGCAGCCTGTTACCATCCCAAGGTGGCCGTACAGTAACACGTTAGTGCTGCAGTCGGGAATACCAAATAACTAGTGATCAGTACATCATGACAGGAATACGGGATGCACCACATGACACTTTACCCTATGGGAGGGCATCCGTCGTGCAGGATGTAGGCAGCCAATGTGGCATGACAGCCACATATGTGTCACCTGGATGGTCACCATGGCTATACAGGATGCCATTGGCCATGGCTACACACCCAGTTGCAGACATCGGTGATGACTGTCGTGTGTACCCCCAGCGGGTGTACTGGCCATGCCTCCCACACCTAGCGGTTGCGAAGGGGAGACAGACATGCTCACGGGGTATCAACGCAGTTGGGCGCGGTGTGCACTGTCCTGTGTGTCAATCCACACAGCTGCTTACTGGGCATGCTCAGACACTTAGACTCGGCACAGAGCAGACATGCATACACATGGAGCAACAGCATTGGTGGCAGAATGTGGACCGTCGTGTGTGTCCAGCCACACAACAGCAACCCAGCCATGGCACAGATGTGGCCGTTGTGAAGGGGATACAGGCATGCACCTGGGGTATTACTGCAGTCGGGCTCGGTGTGCACTGTCCTGTGTGTCAATCTACACAGCTGCTTACTGGGCATGCTCAGACACTTAGACTCGGCACAGAGCAGACATGCATACACATGGAGCAACAGCATGGGTGGCAGAATGTGGACCGTCGTGTGTCCAGCCACACAACAGCAACCCAGCCATGGCATAGACGTGGCCATTGCGAAGGAGATACAGGCATGCACCCGGGGTATTACTGCAGTCGGGCACGGTGTGCACTGTCCTGTGTGTCAATCTACACAGCTGCTTACTGGGCATGCTCAGACACTTAGACTCGGCACAGAGCAGACATGCATACACATGGAGCAACAGCATGGGTGGCAGAATGTGGACCGTTGTGTGTGTCCAGCCACACAACAGCAACCCAGCCATGGCACAGACGTGGCCGTTGCGAAGGGGATACAGGCATGCACCTGGGGTATTACTGCAGTCGGGCGTGGTGTGCACTGTACTGTGTGTCCATCTACACAACTGCTTACTGGGCATGCTCAGACACTTAGACTCGGCACAGAGCACACATGCATACACATGGTGCGACAGCATGGGTGGCAGAATGTAGACCATCGTGTGTGCCCAGCCACACAACAGCAACCCGGCCATGCCACAGATATGGCCGTTGCAGCAGGGAATATCCAGGTGCAATTAACCATGGGTAGGACCGCCCTACAGTTTGTTGCATGCTACAGACCACCCTCCCAACTCCAGGATACCTGCACAGCCGTCCTGAGGACACTGGTGAGTGTGCATGCTCTCACAACAGCACCGTATTGGGTGATGTCAAGCACCCATACATAGACTGGGAACATTACCCATGACACAACACCCTACGCCACAGGTCCCAGGTGTTCATACACGTGACCGCTGTGAAACAGCCATGAACCATACCCACTAGGGGGGGACGTATACCAGTTCTGCCCAACACACATGGGGAGGAAATGCTCCACACAGGATGTACATCCCTCAATGGTGATGTCAGACCATATAGTGTATCCACTGGTAATTCACATCCTGCACCCAACACTGGCATGGGAGACCTAAGTGACGACCTCTTCACAGCAAACCACAGACATCATACGACCGGTGTGGTACCCTACAAGTCCACCATGCCAGTGGTGAACACAGGCCGCACTGCCAACTCCCTTACGAATGCCTTCTCTGAGCACACACAGGGATGTCTGCACCAAGTGATCATGATAACATCAGGACCTTGTCCACCACAGGTAGGCACATGGTCTGGTGGACCACAGCCACTGACAAACTGTACATCAGCAGTTGGAGCTAATACATGACGGAGCATTATCAGTACCAGGGAAGCCATCACCCATTCATACCAGTGTCAACATACGGCCACACATACAATCATCCAAGGCCGCTTGTGGTAGTGGTACTGCAGAGGGCACATGAGACAACCATAGGGCCTTCTTCAACTGTGGTAGGGACATGGGTGAGAGCGCACAGACATGGCCAGAAATGATCCAGAATGGTACAACAGTCACTGCACCCACAGACATTGTCAACAAACCAGCGGACATGTCCCATGCATACATCCACCCCCCACCCCAAGAGGGGACATATCCATCCCACCAGAGTCTAGCCTCGAAACATCTCATATGCCCTGGAGTAATCTGATATCTGTTAGATGGTTAACACAGCACCAATGGGTCCCGATGGTGTCCCTGGCTGTGTGCTACCCAACCTCATTGAGGCCCTCACCCCACACATAAGGCCACTGTCTCATGTTAGCCTTACTACGGGCTAGGTCCCCGCTGGATGGCATATGGCATCTGTGGTCCCACTATGCCAGGGTAGTGCTGTTATGGACTGCAGACATTACCGCCCTATCAGCTTGACAAGCCTTGTCTGCAAAGCTGCAGGGAGGGCCATACAGGTGCCCATGAATACAAACAGTGGTGTACAGCCAATACCGGAACATACCCACAACAACTTAGTCAAGGGCAGATGCTGCCTCCCAAACCTGCTCGTCCTGTCTGGAGCAGTCACCAAGGCCATTGATGGGGGTAGGTCGGTTTGCACACACTACCATGCCCTGGTGGGAGCGTTCAGAACGCACTCCACGTGGGTCTCATGGAAAGGCTCACCAGCGTACATGTGGGGACATAAGTCACACGATGGTTCTCAGAATGGTTGGAGGTCACACCACACAGGGTGTGTGTTCCCGGTGCCGTGTCAGACTAAAAGCTGGTCTCGGGTGGAGGCCCACAGGGCTCCGTCCTGGGCCCCATGCCATTCGGCATTCAACCTTACAATGTGCATGCCAATATAGGGGGATTGTGGCAGACAAGGTATGCAGATGACTGCACACTGGCCACCATACCCAACACCCCATCTGACACGGACATCCACCTAGGGCGTCATACACATGGATAACTGGTGCGAGAGCCATGGCCTGTTGCTACATGCCAGAGAAGGTGCAGACCTACCCAGTGTGAAGGACATGTTTGCCCCAACGTAACATGTAGGTGGTGATCCATTCAACATGGTGGACGTGTTCATGGAGATGGGTACCACACCTGCCAGTAACCTCTGTCAACACACACAATGCCAATGTGGGTGGGAAGACATTCCACTGTGGCCACCTGGTCTGGAAGGAATCACATCCACATCACGGGTGTTCATTGTACCCCTGTACACATCACACACCACAGCAATGATTGCATACAATGGCACATATGGGCTGTACCTAACCTGACACCTGCAGCACTCGGAAGGACCACAAACATTCCACGAGGCGGGGATAAAGGTGCTGGGACATGTGTCTCACACTGCCCGACCAAGGGGACTCCGGCTGTATACCTTCCCAGCACGTCTGCTCTGTGGTGATCTGTGCCTGACATACACAGCCATGTCCAACCTGGGTGACATGGACAAGTTCCACCTCCTAGGCTCCAGGCAAACACGGCCACAGAAGCAACTTACACACCTCACCACAAAGATGACTAGGACGTGCTGGGGAACAGGGTCAATGCCCAGAGACCCCCTACAACACGGAGAGGATTGCCAGCCCATGTGAAGCAGAGGCCCTGACTGCCTTTGTGCAGGGGTAATCATGACGTGTGGATGTGTGATCATGAGTATGCACCAGGCATCATCTCTGTGTCAGTGCTGGACAGGGGACAGGAGACTGATGGATGTGGTACCCTCATCCTAAGGGGTGTTAGCAGCCACACACAGTCTTGCTAGGTTTACACATGCCGTGGGCACATAGCCTGGTATGTACATGCGCCTATGTACCTATGTAGGGGTCCATGCCGGTTGCGGGTACCTGTGCTATGCTGCTATTGCCAGATGTGCCTGTGGGTACCCCACGACTACACGTGGGGAACTGATAACAGTGCTCCCAGTGGGCACATGCAAGTACACCATAAGTGGCATACGGGTTAACTGAACCAATATGGTGCTACACATGTAACCAGCACGCATACTGTGTACACAGAACAATGAATGCTGCACCTGCACTACATGGTATATCTGCTGCATGATGTCAGTGCACAAACCACATCACATACGCACCTGTCACCTGCCATACACAGCCACCACAACATACACATCACATACTATGCAGACACAGGTATCACATACACCTCTCACTATGTTGTCCACCCTGTGCATCAGAATATGTTTGCATAACCGTGCACCAATG
Organism: Protopterus annectens; assembly: GCF_019279795.1. NCBI lineage: Eukaryota > Metazoa > Chordata > Ceratodontiformes > Protopteridae > Protopterus > Protopterus annectens. The sequence goes on along the minus strand of NC_056725.1, from coordinate 867,340,836 downwards.
GTGTAGCTCACAATTATGTGGCAGAGACTTCATCATATGCACAGGGCGATATGTGTGCCACAGGCATAGGCTGTACCAATAGATGACATCATGTGTGGCGTAAGGGCCTGTGCATTTACTGGGCATGACTGTGCAGAATGCATGTGGATGTGGTGGAGCCCTACAGTTGTGTTTGCTGTGTGTGGGTATGTGTGTACACAGTTCAGTCATCTGTGATGCCTACACGGGGTATACTTGGCAGCCCCAGACTGTACAGTGCAGGTGGTACGACTCACTGTGTCGGCCTGCGGTGACGTGACCCGTGCCTGCCTGGGGTCACACGGGCACTACCGGGTGAAGGTATAGAGTGGCCACTCTCCGATGACACATGTCCGCTGGAAACGTGTCCATGCTGGGGCCGTCCAGGGCCACGTCCATGTGGCCTGCTGTGTCCTGGTGTGGTCGGTGTAGTAGCAGCTGCACTGCTGCTGCTACCAGCACTGTGTGGGTGAGCATGGGTGGTGGCACGCACACGTTGACCTGTACTTGGTGGTGTTACTAGCCCACGGCCACGTGCCCTATGCCTCACCCCTACCAGGTGTTCCTGCACGGACAGCTCACGCTCACGGATGGCCATGCCTCGGTCGAGGATCCCAGCCATCTCACCCAATCTCCTATCCAGAACATCGGCAAGATGCTGTTGGGCATTCGCCAATGACTGGATGTTCTCATTTAAGGAATGGATTGCGGACCTCTGCAGCCTCTGCCCTTCCTGGTTCTGCCATTTGGCACGTGCCTGCACCACCATCACAGTCTGGAACATGCGTCTGGTTATACCAGCTGCTGCACCCTGTACGGCAGGTGTATGTCTAGCAGTGCTCCTCCTACGAGCAGCACCTGCCACATGCCTGTGTGGCACTCCACCAGTCATTACACTGGCAATGTCGTGTGTACCCGCACCTTCTGCAGCCACCACACATTCCTGCTCGGTGCCAACAGACGCTGACTGTCCGTCATCTATGGGCAATGGTGTTGCGGTATGTGTCAGCATCTGAACCATGTGCGGGGATGAAAGGGACGTATGTGTGATGTTCTCCAATGGCACAGTGTCTGCCTGTGATGACCCTGCCTGTGCCTCATGCACATGGTCATCACCACTAGTATCTGTGGGGACACTAGCATCAGATGGACCGCAGGAGGGGAATGCACCTACAGCACCTGTCAATACAGAGACATACCGTAAGTTACATTACAGACATGCTGACACACACACAGCCACACACACACACACACACACATGCAGACACACACACGCTGACACACACGTGGACACACACACATACAGACACATCATGCATGTGATATTGCATGTGGCATGCAGCATTCCCACACCACAGCCCAGTGAATGCAGCCCAGACATTAATAGTGGCAGTATGCATACTGCCCTGGAGTGCACACTACAACAGGCAGGTGTCTGTTAGTAGGCATGCAGTACACACATTCATGGTAGTTTGCATGCATCACCGTGATACACCGTGTGGCCACGGGCGAGTTAACTGTACACATGGCTGCCGTCACTATGTCATGTACACCGCAAACATGTGCGGTATCATGTGGACATGTGTCAATGGTGTCCCACCACATGCACCACATCACAACGGATGTCACAGTGCAGTGTTATGTGTACAGTCTACAAATACAATGCATCTGTAGCAAGGATGTCTGTGCATGTGTGGTTGGTGTGAGCTGTGTACATAGCTGTGCAGTGTGGAGTACGGGCACTGTGCCACTGCACGGTAGCAGGACACCAGTATGTTTCTGTGCGATGCGTGACCTGGACGCATTACATTGCCATGTCTGAAAACCAGTTCAGCTGCTCAGCAGCACGTATATGGTGGACATTGGTGGCACCTCTATTGGCTGGGGACAGTCATTCCATTTCACTGGTGTACCACATCGGATGTCCAGGGGGTCCACTACAGTGATGAGCCCACTATGTGTGGACAGGGTGCAACGGTGACTACCCACTGCGGATGTACTGTGTGGCAACTTGCCTGTAGGTATCACCTATGGCCTTGTTTGTCTGGGTCATCGACAATTGTGTGTGATGGACCTCGTGCACACGGCCCTGTGGTGGCACATGTGACATACAACCGTACTAGTCTGAGGTGTCACATTCCCTACGGCTATGCAGACATTGTGGATGTCTGCTATGTCGTGCATAGGTCATGTCATGGTGTGACAATGTTGCAGACAGACATCCACGTGCATGGGACATGTCATGTGCCATGTCACAACATGTGCACCCAATGCAGGGGCATAGGTCACAGTGGTAACACCTGTGCTCTGGCCAGATCACAGCTCACTATGTGGTACTGTGTTCATACTGCAGATTCATACCAATGCATACTACACATGCAGCCATTGTGGAACACCTTCACCATTGTATGCATAGCTGACTGCACATAACACACCAATGGGTTATGTGGTGTCATGCCACTCTATACTAACGGTTGGATCTACTGTACATGGGTGGTGTGTGTGTCGGATGGTGCAACCTGTATACCGTGACTGGGGCACACCCAGGTGTGCATGTCATACCTGGACACATGGGGAATATCAATACTCCGTATCATGCCTTTTACTAGCAACAGACTTACCTGTGACAGACCCTTGTCTTTGCGACACGCCAGACGTACCTGTATAGGGATGACACAAAGGTATGCACATTATCCATTACTATCGCCACAGTAAGCATTCTGCATGTCACATCATGCACCTGCGTGTTCGCATGTGCTCTGCACATGTGTGCATACACAACATAGCATACTGTAGTATGCATCCTGTGTGGCGATATACCTGGCATGTGTTGCTATATTATGTATTGTACTATGACACCCACTCCTACGTCGCTTGTCGTACAAACATGCAACACTGACTTACCAGGCAGCTCCGAGCTCATTGTTTGGGAGACACCCACCTCCACGATGGACGCGAGGGTTTCAGCGTGTTGTTCCATGGGTGTCCCCAGACCGGCCAGGAGCTCCTCCGTGGCTGTGAGTGGGGGCTGGGTTGGTGGCCCACCACCTGTCCCACCTTGTTGTCTGGCGATTGCAGCGGCACGCTGTCTCGCATGCCGGATTAGGTCTGTGCAGTGCCTGCGGATCTGTTGATATGTGCGGTTGTGGCCACCCAGGCTGTTCACCCTCCTGCGCATATCCTGCCACATCTCCTCCCGTTGTTGTGCCTGCAGTGGCACATGGCTAAATAAGATGTCATAATTATCATGTAGCAATGGTATGATCACCTCGTCTTCTTGTCGGCTAAAGGCAGGCAGCCGGGAACGTGGCATTATCTGTAAGACATAACGATGGTGGCAGGTCACATTTACACTGCTGTTCTGGCATACTGCTGGGAATACATTGCTATGACATGTACAACATCTGCACAGTAATTTCTGCAAGGCATCATGGCAGTGATACAGCCAATGTGTTGCCGTCACACCATTGAGCAGTGGGTGTCATTTCATATCTGTGTGTCACCTCATCACACTGTGCACGCACCATGTTGATGTTAGCCTGCTGTGGACATGTGTACCTGTCTACACCTGTGTCCATATCAGTTGGCACGGGTCCCCTTGTGACAACAGTTCTACTGTTCACCTGGATGCTGTCTATATGTCAATAGACATCACGTACGTGGCCATTATGAACATCAGCAGTGGCACTGTACACATACACATGGACACCTGCACATGCATGTGTTGTGCCATGTACATCCACACAGCACTGTATGGGTGTTGGCCAACTTTCCACGGCTCACCTGTGTTGCACATGTGATACACATGGGACAATGTGTAACCATGCCACATTAGCAGGGAAGGTCATGCATAGCATGTACACACGCACATTGTCCACAGCAGCACACAGCACCTGTAACACCACAGGGTGCATCACCATAACATTACTGCTCTGTATGGTTGATAGTGACAGTGCCTTTTGGCCATCGCACCATGTAGGACTGTGATAGCACATGCAGCCTTGCTGGGCAGGGCTGCATGGTATGGCAAGGTATGCCACATACATGGCACTGGGATGTGATCCACCTGGGGGGTAATGATATTGGCAGGGTGGCTGTCCATTCCATATGTCATTGCTATGTGTATTTGGACATTACACATGTCTATCACCATGGTGTGGACACTGGCCTTATGCAAGGTAGGCTGCACGCTGCTTGGTGGGGTGTGTCTGGTGCATGCAGGTATCACACACCCATGCATACACTGTAACCCTGACAGGTGCTATGTGCTGCGATATTGATCTACACAGTGCTGTATGTGGCCACACACTGCTATCCCGTGCACATGGATGGTTACCTGGACTGACGTGGGTACCACATATGTCTACATCCAGTGCCTGCTGCCACCCCCATGTCTGCTGGTGCACTACACACCGCCATCCCTCCCTCTGGAAACGTGATGTTGGGCACAGCATAGGTATCCATGTATGGGGACAGGGATGTTCACATAGCAGGGGCACTGATGGTATCGTCGATCTGACCATACACATATGACGCACCCATCACACATACAACCTATTCATTATTTTGTGTAGAACAGTGACACAGCTATACCGCTACGCCGGAGACATTCACAGGCGTACATACACAGGTGCATGCACGTCCAGCTTTGGCATGGCCTGGACTATTGGTGTCGTTCGGCACATAACGTGTTTGAGTGTGGCTGGTGCAGAAGTACTGTGCACATGTCTACACAGTCTGCCTGTTCTACAGTAGGCATCGTTTATGTGCTGTGCACATATCATATCTGCACATTGTGTTGGTGTCTGTCTATCCACGGGCCAGTGGTGGGACACACAGGGCTATTGTTGAACATATATGCATGCAACCCTGTACCGCTGTACTGCTAGCTTCTCAGGTGCTAATGTGTCATACACATGCACACCATACCCACGGACGCCTTGTGGGGCGAGCCTAGCTAATTTATTTGTAGCCTTCTGGGAAAAGCACTTTTTAATGTCTAACCAGAACTTGGTGAAGAATGTTAAGTACTACACCAGATTCTTGGATGACATTTTTATTTTGTTTAATGGTGGCGAAGAAGAGGCGCGAATGTTTGTTGAACTTTTAAACACTACTACTGAATGTTTAAAGTTTACATTTAATTTTTCCAGTTTTGAAGCTAATTATTTGGATGTTAAATTAGTGAAGGATGCTAACAAAGAAGTTTATCTTTCTAGTATTTATAGAAAGCCAACTTATTGCAATTCCTTCCTGCACTACAGTAGTTTTCATCCACCTAAACAAAAAAAGTCCATTGTTAAAGGACAGCTAGTACGTGCAGGAAGGATGTGCACTACATTGGATGATTTTAGAAACGAATGTCAGTTTCTAAAAGAATTATTTTTGAACCATGGTTACCCAGTCTCACTGGTTAATGACCTTATATTAGAGGTTGATACAAAACGATTAAGAGGTTTTTATAAACCCTTATTGGACCAGGAAAGTTTTGTCTTGTCACCTGTAAATGATGAATTTGTTATTCATGATGAAATAAGTAGCAGATTAGAGCCAAGGAGGAATTTTTCTTTGAGTTTTATCACCCAATACACTTTAAATTCCTCTGACATCTGGGCATCTATCTTAAAGAATTGGCCCTTAGTAATTAATTCCCCTAATTTGATTGACAAGTTAGGAACACGCCCTTATGTTATTTACAAAAGAGGAAGTAACCTTAAGGAATTATTACAGCTTAACTCTAATACTGCAGATTTTACCAGGCTTAAGGGGTCATTCAAATGTGGTTTTTGCAACATGTGTAGGTTTATGACATCAGGTAGCTCTTTCAAAATAAGGAATGTTAAATACCCTATCCATTATAAGATTTCTTGTGATTCAAAATCGGTTGTCTATCTTGCCCAGTGTAATTGCTGTCCATGTTTTTATATTGGAATGACTAACCGTAAATTAAAGGAGAGGGTGTACCAACACATTTATGCAATAAAAAAAACCCTCTTGGAAAATGCCTTAGCCAAGCACGTAAACATCAATCCTGGCCATAATTTTAGTTTTATGGGCATTGATCAGGTAGTTCCATCAATTCGGGGAGGTCCATTTTCAATTTTGCTAGAAAATATAGAATTAGCTTGGCAGTTGAATCTGGATGCATTCAGACCACCTGGTCTGAATGAAAATTGTAATATATCCTGTATTTTAAAACTAAAGAGTTACTTGAGGTGACTGTTTGGTTATATATTTATACATTTTTTGAGTGCACCAATGTTGTTTAACACATTTGGCTTTCGGCTTTGTATTCATTATAAATGTTTTTACTGGTTGCATTTTTATGTATATATTTTAATTGAACCTACGTTCTTGTTTTATATTTTTATATTTATTCTTTAGATAATAGGATTAATTAATTGTATTGTTTAGGAAATTGATTTTTGTCATTTCCTGTTTGTTTTCTATAATAATGAATGCTTTCATTGTTAACTGTTTCCTTCTGATGAAGCTGTGACATTGGTTACGGCGAAAACGCTTTACTCTTGGAAAAATAAAATATTGCGTTAAAGGAGATTTGGTTTGTGCTTTCTGCCTTTAAGCCTGCTTACCGGACTCAAGGTTGCCTGCAGTTTGTATTTTTTGGTTTATTTGTTTTTACTCAGTTTGTATTCATACCCACGGATGTGGTAGTGGGTTGCCACCCGTACCCATCTCCTCTTGTGGGTTGCTATCATCCCACACCCTCTTTGTATTGTATGTTCAGGCTATGCACCTGTGTGGGGCTTGTGTGCGTGCAATGCAGTACTATGTGCCTTTGCACCCATTGCAGAACAAGTCATACAGGTACACTGGCAGCCATACACTGCACAGCTTGATGTTGGCACATCACATGTTGTACACACATAACACATCTCCTGTGGGACATGGTCAAATGTACAGGCATGTCCATCAGTCACATGCCGCTACTACCCCTACATGACGGCTATGCAGGACATGTGGCGGTACAGCAACTGTCACATGTGCACCTGCAATGCCCCCCTACCTGCATCACGTGGTACTGCCTGTGGGGTATGTGCGTCTGCACCCATGCTATGGCCATAGATGACAGTTGTTCATCGATATGTGCAACATACCTCATTGGGAGTTCTCATATGCACATGTTCAACATGTCAACGCATTGTTTGTGTCTGTCAGACAGTCATTGTTGTGCATGGTTTACATGGCAGCCATGGCATACTGTGTCTGATTCCACGCACTTCATTGGACTACCAGCATTGTACATTATCACGGCACATTCCAGCCATCACATAGCCATCCTAGATGACAGTGGGAGGTGTTCTGCCATGTGCACATATGTCACACAGTACGAGGGTGACTGACACACATTCTCAGGACAGGGTTCTGACTGCTGTGGATGTGTGTGATGCTGTCGACGACCATGACTGCACCAGATGGTGTCATCTGGATGTGTAACATTCACAACACACACCTACCTTCACATAGCAACACATCATCCACAAGGATGGACATCCCTGCATGAACACTGTATGCAGTATGTCTGTATGACCACTGCATGCACCACTGGTAGCCACCAGCATGGCTGCCAACAGCGGCAGTGTGTATCCTGTGTGAACATGGGTTACACCATTCACAACACACCTGTGTCAGATGTCCCTGTTGTGTGTCACAGTGCAGTTCCACACATCATGTAACAGTATGCATCATGCACCGGTATGTTGCAGACATGTGAACGGCTGTGCAAGTCAACATATGCACATATGACACATCACCTGGTACAACATGTCTGTCTTACCACATGCTATTGTAACCACCCTGTGATGACATTGTACAGGCTACGTGGAATGGGACATCTGATGGCTCAATGGTGTATTCACCCTCTGGGTGTGTGTCTAGCCGAGTGTACAGTAGGCAGTGGTCTGCACACAGGGATACTGTACATTTGCCTACTCTGTCACTGCGACTGTTGACTATGATTATACTGTACTTATGCAGGCATGTGGTATTGATCCAGTATGACAGTCATGGTCAACCACAGTACTGTGGCACACATGACCTGCGGACATCTGCCTAGGGTGTGGGGCCCACATGTCCATCTTCACATGCTATGCTGCCTCTGCAGCAGTGTCACATGTCTGTCGCCAGCAGGGCTGCCACAGGCAGGCACGGCATGCAGTGATGTGTGACAATGCTTGCACCCCCCACTGTGCTGTACACATGCACTGCACACACAGTAAGGCATGCCTGACATTAATCTGTGGTGCCTGGGACCTGCCTCCATGCTCTACAGAGCACACCTGCCGGTCCAGATTGTACACAGATCATACCTCCCAGGCACATACCTGGACTGCAACACACACAGGTGAGTGGATCCCACATCACACAGTGATGTACACACATGCTGTATGTTTTTCTAAGACAAATGCATCATAGGTACTCCATGTTCGGATACCCATGTTTGTGACCGCTAGACACATTGTGACACGTGACGGTGAATACACTGTACACCACAGGTTACATGCTGGCTGTGTTATCATACTGTACATTGCACCTTGGACAGTTGCTACTGCCATGTGCTGACAGCAACACGCACTTCCCTAGTATGGACTCCCATGTACCCACACATGCTTGGCCATGCACTACACATAGCTGGGTGACACATTAAACAAGACATACCATACCTACACTACCCTTGGCATGCACCATACCTCCATGTGTCTGTGTGCTATACCTACAGACATCCCCCCTCTGGTTGATGGACATATATGCTTTGCGGCCCTGCTAGCCACACCCTGGACACACACCCATTGCAGCATACATGGTACATGTGCTCAACAGCCGGTACTACCAACATCTGCTGACGGGGGTAGTTAATGGCATGGCACCCTGGCAGACGTACAGTATACATGACTATGCTGGCACATATCACAATGCACTTCCGCTACATGTACGCACTGGTAGGGACCATGCTATTCCACACAGAGACATGGTGGTACTGGCCTTTTCACAGATGCCACGGTGGTATGCATGTTCCATGCACATGTGCTGTATGGGTGCATGTGCAGGCTGTTGCACGGTGGGTATGTTCAAATGTGTGTAGTGCATCACTTGACAGTCATAGTGTGTCCTCGTGGTCCATCACATACTCCACAGCTAGCTACCTACACATGACCACCATACTTTGCAGTGTGGGCCCTCACGCAGTGTGGTGGTATGTCTGTGTTGTTTGGCTACATCCACATTCAATGTAGCATACGACAGTCACCCAGGCATTGCCGACAGATATGTTGTTGGCAACATGCCAGCCAATGGGTTACCTACCAATAATATACACTCTCACTCACTACAGGGTTCCAATCCATACATGGACATCGCATTGTCCCTGTGGACACATACATGGTACTGCCATGCACACATTCTGTCTCCAATCTCCATAGCTGTTATATCCCGCCAAACTGGTTGTTATGTGTCTCTGCAGCAGCCCACTGAATTAACTGCTAGCCCATTCATGGACGTTGTGTACCTTGACCACCACACCACCGCATCTATCACACTACACATGGGTGGTAGTGCATTGCACGTGTGGGACTGCATTCATACAGACATGACTGCACCATTCGGTATGGCACTGGGGCACATCCTCACATACATGCTTCACACACTCATTGACGACTTCCATGCCTTTACTGGCACCCTTGTTGGCGTCTGTGCCACAGCACACCACATCCACATGATGGCCACCTGTCATACCATTGCATGGGTGGTTGGTGTAGTACAGAGGGTAACAGATCAGACATTATCCCCACATTGCCCTTCATCACCATTCCACATTCTGGTATTGGCAATGTACACATCCACCATCACATCATACCCTGTGTCTCAGGATGTTAGGCTATGTGACTCCTGGACAGGTCACACAGTGGTGCAAGCATATCATGCTACCTACGACATGTAAAGTACATGTGGCATTACACAGTCCTCAGTCATGTGTCCCCTCATGTTCACTATTTGCTTACATACACAACATGCTGTCACGGAGTAATGTCCATGTCTACATGTCCCACATCTACATACCTGGCAGCATTCTAGCTCCAGCAGCTCATACTGCTAACATCCATGCAGGTGTCGGTGTGGCAGATATATCGTGTAGATGTCATTGTGTCAGATACATCACGGATGGTGCATACACATCACCTTTGCATAGCGACAGTCATCCACTGGGTATCACGTGGATACTGTCCCTATACATGCATATCACATTGTACATGGTTGCTGTACACACACATGCCCCACATGGTGCTGTGGTTGCCATATTCCACTGTGGCGTGGGTACACATCTGCAGGGCCACACATATCTGGACTATGTGTGTTGCTGGGACATTGGTAGCCTTTGTACTTGTGCCATACACACATCTACACACGAGCAGGGTTACTATAACACATTCGTGGTGTGCCTTCCACAATGGCTACAACTTTCCATGTCACAGTATAGTCATGCCGCGATGTATACCAGGCTCAGACAGTTTACATATGCAGATGACAGGCGGGGAACACATCTGTACTCATCTGCATACCACTTACACAGTGGTGTCATGTACTCTGCCATGGGCCATGTCCTCCACATTACTGATGCATGTAGTACTCCTACATGGCGTTTGCAGTGAGCAGGGTGAATGAAGCAGTCATGCATATGTGCACACAAGCCACATTGCTTAGCCTGGCCTTCTGTTTAACTACACAGACTAGACACACACCATGCCATAGAACATAGGTCCTGTGCACATCCCACAGGGACACACTGTGGCACTGGTCATGTGATAGCTCCCTTGCTGATAGGGTGACACATACACATGGGACCACCACAACAGCAGTACTGTGTAGACATGCAGTTGACATCCACCTTTGCTGTCCAGTGGACAGTACCATGGGGGGGTGGCACGACTGTGTACATTGCACATGTGTTTACACATGGACCTGCCAGACATCATTGTTGCACACATTGCACCTGCTACAGATAGCTTGGACATGGTTACTTGATGTTCCTTCCATTTTGGGTGGCTATTCTGCTACTGCTCTGTCCCATATCTGCAGGCCATACATATCCTGTTAATGTACATAACACTAGGCCATACGTCCATCATGCATGCTATGCCTGTGATACTGTGTATAATGTCTGAACGTATCCATCATGATAGCTTTACATTATACATACTTGACATGGTCACCCCTACTGCGAGGCATACGTGCACACATTACGTATGACATCGACAATATCTGCCCATACACATGTGTCCTGTGACACTATACATACATGTCCTATCCCCTGCTGTGGCACTTCATTGTTGGACGTCCACTGCCAGCATCAGCGTGGGTGGTGGCATTGTTCTGTGTTTTAAATCACGATGGCACCCCTTGGCCTATCCCAGCTGTGTACATGATGTCCCACTGCTGTGCACACGGTGTCCACAGTGGTTGGTATACTCAGCAGGTTAACACTACATAACCACCTTTCACCACTCTCTCCTTTATGGACAGCTATCTTTACTGACAAACACCGTTCACATACAGTGCCGATTCGTCATACATATCATGCATTACACACCAGTACATCTCGTGGGTTCTACATACCTTTCCTGTATTGCTTTCCGTATTCCGTTTGTGTCTCGCTACTGACAAGTGATCGGCTCTTGTAGGAATAACGTCTTTGTTCGGTATGAACATACAGTTTGACTATCCTGGGAGTCTTCCTTATATCCGTCGTCACCTGCGGCATGTGGGTTCATCACACCAATAGCTGTTCCTCGGTGTGTACTTATGCGCATATCACCTGTGCATCTCCTCCATTCGTACGGTACTCATCGGAACTAGGCCATGGTTCATTCATCGTCTGGGCGTTGGTTATCTGCACTACCTTCGTGGGGATGGTATGTATTGTGTTATATTATGTGTGACTACAACCGCTATGTGTCGCGTCAGGTACATTTGGCTGTGGTGTTAACCTTGGATTGTGTGTGTTGGGTATGGTATTATGTTCCACATGTGGGTGTCCGTGTCCTGCCGGCGTCTGTCGATGGCGTATTGCATTCTGATGTGTAACATAGCTCTTGTATTCCTGTACACAACGGATGCAGGTATGCATCCGCTGCTGATAGTGGTTCCCACGTGGGATGTTGCGGGTATGCCGCTGTCATTAACTGCCTGTATGTTTTTGCTGCTATTTCGGATTGTATCCCTTTGATATGTGCGATGGGGTATATCGGCTGTGGGTGACGGGTACGGGTTGTGGGCCTTGCATTTGTACATACACGGTATGCTTCTGTGTGTGCTCCATCCCTGCCTGGGGAGTTACAAGTTACCTGTCTGTTGTTCTAGGAGTGTAGGTTTTGTTGATGTCGTCTGCTGTCAGTACCGCTTGCTTGTGTGCTTCCTGCATGTATTCCTCCGTCACATCGGTAGTATATCTGCAGCTGTTCGTAGGTACCGACTATCCCTTGGCATTTTGTCACGGAGATTTACGGTCATTGTGGTCCTGTAGTTGGGACGGCCTATATGCTACTGGTTGCCACCTATTCGGGTGGCGATTGCTTGTTTAACACTCGTAGAACACACAGCGGTGTTTACGGGATGATACGTGTCCACAATCGGTGCCGGGGTAGCACATGCATATTTCCGCGGTACATAACTATTGCTGCGTAACGTTGCCGATATATCGTATTGGAATTAACATGTCGGAGCCATACATCCGGTGATGGTTTGTACATGCGTCCTTTGCATGTCATGTTGGCTATACTCCTGTGGTACATTCTGGGACATTTTAGATTTGCATCGTTTTACGTCGCCACGCGCCTAGCCAGTGAGGAGCTCTCAGTACTACTTTGTGGGTACTGCTATACATACGCCTGTGGTTCCTATACTGTATGCCTACACATGTTATTCCACTCCGCCTGTCACATGCCACCTACATACACATTTTATAGTGTCACACACATTACACTGGCACAGCGGAACACACAACACCCTCACCTCACACATAGACATACTGCCGCTTTCGCAGGGACGGTTGCACACAGTACCTACGTTGACCACATCGCCGGCGGTGTCTACCTCCGCCCTCATATCCTAAGAATATTACACGCACATGTCCTGTTACTGTATCGTGGCCTGGCGATCATCCCGAATGGCGAATATGCATTTAGGTGGGTTGACCTTTCCATGGGTGGCGTTCCCTGCTCTGTCCACCCTCCCGGATAGTCGGGTTGTCGTTCAGTATGTTTACTATGTTGAGGGTTCGCATCTTACTGCATCTGTAACCTTGCATCCCTGTGATTCCCTGTTTAACTTGTTGTACTTTATATCTGTGTATGTATACATGGTTTACTATTAAATGTTCGAATGCACTCCGTGCGAACGGCGACCCCATCGACGCGTTTGCGCGAACCGAAACACCGAAACCATTTCGATAGCGAACCGAAACCGCGAAACTCCGACGATCGACATTACCGGCCGCGCAACACCTCCACACCCATGCTACCATGGGTCGGATGGGGGCGAGATTTTGCCGTTCGCACATCTGGGCGTCGGTGTAGTGACGTTCGCAGTTCCGCGTTCGGGCAATGCGCGTCGCACAAAACGGGATCGACAATTTGATAGTAAACCTGTATACATATATTTCTACGTGTGTAATGATATCTATATCCATATTTGTGTATGCACATATGTACATATGTAGACACCTTGCGCGCATTGGCAGCATCACGCCGTCTGCTGTCGGACCCGCGTGCGGTTGAGGTGTTGGCGTTCCATGCTCTGCTGGCTGTTGGTTGTGCAGTGTTTGGGTGCTACCTATGTTGGAGTCACACATGGGACCGCCCATACAGTACACATTATGGGTGGACATGTTTGTGTGCCGTCCATTTCACTGTGTGTGCAGGTAGGGAGGTGTCAGTCCATGGGGCCTACGCTGTCAGAGTATGTGCTATACGTTCCCTCTTTGCCAAGGCATAGGCATATTGGGTACACCTCCGTCTGCCTACTGGGGCTGGCACAGTGTGTTCATGGTGCTGAACGCCCTGTGCCTGTGCTTGCCTTGGCAGTTGTGGTGGGCTTGGTGGCCCTACACCATTATGTCCCTGCGGCAGCTGTTTCCGCAGGATCATATTATGTAGCATAGCACATACTATGAATATGTGGGCACATGTGCCTGGAGAGTACTGCAAGGCTCCACCAGATGTATCCAAGCACCGGAACCATGATTTCAACATCCCAAACACACGCTCTATGATTATTCTGGTTTGTGCGTGTGCCTCATTATGGCGTTCTTGCATGTGTGTGTGTGCATTTCTGATGGGTGTGATCATCCATGGCTCCAATGCGTAGCCAGCATCCCCCACAAGGTGACCATGTGTGATGTCCCCCCTGGCGAATACCTGATACAGCTGTGAGGCATGCCAGATATGGGAGTCATGGTAGCTTCCGGGGCTGCCAGCACACACATCCATGATAATGCCCTGCGCATTGCACACGACCTGGCAATTGATGGAGGGGAATCCCTTGCGGTTCATGTAGCGTCTACCCTGCTCACCGGGTGGTGACTTGATTTCTATGTGCGTACAGTCTATCGCACCCAGTACCTCCGGGTAGTGTGCCACACGGTGGAAGTGGCGCATATTGCTAGCCAACTCCTCCTGAGATCTGGGGAAGTATATATACTCATGGGCATGTCGTAACATGGCATCCAGAAACTGGTGTAGTACCCTGGATGCTGATGCCTGTGAGATGCCCATTATATCTCCGGTTGGCCTTTGAAAGGTACCTGTTGCCAGTATTCGCAAGCTTACACATACCTTTGTGTCACTGGGATGGGCTCCCCTCTGTTGTCTCTTGTTCTCAGGCTTGGCCGGCACAGCTCCACTATTTGCTGTAACGTGTCCCTGTCCACCCTGTAACGCTCTACTATCTCCAGGTCTTGCAGCCCCTGGTAGGTCACCCTTGGTCTGAACACTCTCCTTCTCCTCTGAGGCCTCTGGTAGTTGGCACCCTCCTCCGCAACTCCGTCTGTCTCTAACACATGCTGATGCATCACGGCCACAGCAGCACCCAACATATACATTTTAAAAGTTCCCCGTGTGTTTACACCGTAAGGCGCAGCATTTGGGAATTCGCGCTGTGTGTTGTGTGCATTCCCACTTTATAGTGTTGTGCTGTACACCTGGTGATGTCATTGGGTGTGTCTCTGCTGCCGTATCTGTGGGTTATCTACCGTGTTTTACCCTTGGCACTGCAACGCTGTTGCCTTTGGTGTTACATTACACTTGCCTGCATTGGTTTAGCTTTACACCTTACTTTACTGTTTCTGCACGTTGCACCTACTATTTACGGGAGTGCATCCTGCAGGCACATGACATGTCATGCATTTTGTCTGCCGCCGTTATGCTAACTCCCTCCTTGGCTGTGCTGTATCGGTTCTTCGCTCTTTGCATTTCTGCAACATCCACTACTTTCTTTGCATTCATATTCCTCCCCTTTCCCGGTTTGCAGATTTCTGCATGCAGAGTTGTCAGCTGCCGCCGATTGCCCTCCGTCGGTTGATTGGTGTTAATTGCTCATTACGACTCCAATTACACTGCTTCCGCATTTCCTCATATTCTCCGCATCACCTTCCTGTATCCATGGTTGTTGACGGGGCGGCCGTCACATGACTGGTTTGGGGAACGTAGTCATCCTCGTGCACATGCATCTGTGCGCGCATTGTATAGTCTCAGCGCATCTATTTCCTCACACGCCGGTCCTGATGCTGTGATGTGCATTGTACAGCCCAGGTTTGCTGGGCTCCAATGTGCTTCCTCCTACAGCGGCACACCCCTCTGCGATTGACAGGTGTTCCCTCTAGGCCACTCCTCGGTGTTTTACCTCTGCGCCGTTTGGTGCAGCCTTACGCCGGTGGGGGGTTTGCGATTCAGTATTATCTGCCTCATTTGCATGGCATTGACTACTAATACATGGTTACGGCGCCAGACACCGACGCCACTCCTTGGCAACCCTTGGGCTGTGGTTGTGGCTTTCCATTCATACTATGGTGTATTGTGGCTGTGATGCTGATGTGTCTTATACTGCTCTTTTATGGCATTGTCATATTACTTCATTGTTCCTCACCTTCCGCGGACATGTCCTGGGGTTCTGCTGTGGTTTTTGCGTACATGACATTTATGTCATTATTTACATTTTCTGCAGGTTTTCCTTTGACATTCTCGGTTTCTTTCCACATTGCCATGTTGCACCACTATGACACATGACGTTGGCAGCCTTCCGTTACTCCTATGTCATGTTTGGATATATGTAAACTGTTTTTTTTTGGTTTACATTGCCGTGCTGTTATGCTACGCCCGTGCCACTTCGTGAATCGCTACTTGCCTTCATTTGCATGGTGCAACACCGCACATGGGGTATTTAACATACCTACGCCGGAGGCGGCGCAACTCCGGCGTACGCCGCTGATGCACGTGGGTTTGGATCGTACCTGAATCGCTCGGCGGCCATGTTTGGCGTTGTGGCCCCTACGCCATGCGTGCGCCTGGCGCAAGGTTCATGAATCCCGGGGATTATTTCAATTGTTTTAACTTAAGGAATAATTATAGAGTGTACATGTGCAATGTCTTTTATTGTTGTAGTTTCCTGAGCAGGTGTTAGATTGTTAAATAATGTAGCCTGTTGGCCTGGGAACTCCAGACTAAGTGTCAAAATGATGTAATGTGTATATTGGGAAAACCTAAGTGTCAAAATGATGTAATCTGGGAGGGCCCAGCAGAAATGTTTGTTAGTGATTTTAAACTATTGCCCAGAAAGAGACTGTAAGCATTTTGATCTTGATATTCAACCTTCAGCACTGCCTTATGCTCTCTTTAGGTAAGTAGTATCTTAGAAGTATGTTTTCTTGTAGAAATAGCTATGACTATAAAAATTAGACTTAAGTGTTTTTCTGTTATGTCAGAACTGTACTACGGAATTGTTTTAAGTTTCTGTGTGATCTCTGAACTATTGAATAGCACTGTGGTGTAGTAGTATTGTCTTGTGTTTTTTAATTATTTATTATTAAACATTTTAAACTTTTTACCTGTGACTGGTTTGTGTAGAGTTAAGTTAAGCTCTAGAGTACATTGCATATTTATAGAGTTTATTGTACAAGGCCACTCTAATAAGCCTTAGACTGATTAGTCACACTTACCAATTGGATAATAATATTGCACAGTAATAATTGGACACCCTTTTAAGGGCCTCTGGGTAGCTGATAAGTATTAGCTGGTGGTGGCAGTAATTACTACCCTATAGTCTGGATAAAGGGGCACAGCTGGAGAATCTGTGTCAGCCTTTCCAAGGAGTGTCTGTGAAGTTTTATAAATACTTATCTCAAGGTGTGTGTGGTGTGTCAGCTACCTGGGCAAGGACATGAAGCACTGGTTGGACAGAGAGAACACTGGAGGTTAGCTTGCCAGCTAGGCTGGGATCTGGACCCTATAGCTGTTAACAGTGGCCAGTCTTATTGGGGACCTGGAGAGCGAGGGAGCAACCAGCCCCAGACTGACTGTAATCTCTGTGTGCACTTAAGGGAAATTGTACTTTACTATGTGTATTTGTTATCCTTTCCTCTTATATGAGACGCCCTCCCTGGTGAAAGTGGTAAGGATTGAGGCTCCTTGATTGCTGGGCCAGGACACAGCCATCACAATATATAGGGTCTATATTAGAACACCGAACATTTGAAATGTCGAGTGTTCTAATATCGACCCGTTTTCGGTGAATGCTAAAAATATCGAAGAAACAGGAAACCAAATTCTTTCCTAGGGGAAAAAATGTGGTTGTCTGTTTCTGTTGCTTCGGTATTTTCAGTGCTCTGTTGGAAAGTTATGTGTCGGGTTCAGGTAAGTGTGCAATTGTGTGGACGTGTGTGTTATGGTGGGTTAGGTGAGTTAGGGTTAGGGCGGGGGTGAGGTGACTGTGCAATAGTGATGGACCTTAGGGTTAGGGTTTGGGTTAAGGTAAGTGGATAGTTAGTGGTGTATGTATAGTTTAGTGTAGTGTTAGGTGTAAGAGTTTAGGTTTATGTGTGTGGATTGCTGTTTACTTGGTGTGCTTGTGTTGTGCGTATGTGTTTTGGAACAGCGAATTTTTAACCTAGGAAAAAAATTTGCTGTTCCAAATTTTCGATGTTTTGTATTTTCAATTGCTAGGGTTCAATATTAGAACACTCGACATTTCAAATGTTCGGTGTTCTAATATAGACCCCAATATATATATATATATATACATATATATATATATATATATATATATATATATATATATATTTACTTTGAAACATCGAATGTTCAGAACATCAACGTTCTGATCATCGAGACCAGAACATCGATGTTCAGAACATCGAAGTTTCAAAATGAACCATACAAACACCAAATAAATTACAAAAACTATGTTATGCAGAGGGGCTTTGCCCCTCTGCACCCCCCATACCCCCCAACTTTAATATTCCAACTCCGAGATCGCACTACAGTGGGGTAAGGGAAATCTCTCATTTACCACTATATGTGGTAGCGCTAAATGAGAGATTTCCCGTACCCTACCTGCAATGCCAATACTCTGATGGCACACACACACACAACATGCAGGGCACCTCGCTGCCCTGCATACACACCCACAATTCTACATTTTCACTTACCTGGCACTTTCACTTTAAACTTTCGATGTTCTGAACATTGATGTTCTGGTCCCAATGATCAGAATGTCGATGTTCTGAACATTTGATGATTTAAAGTGGAACCATATATATATATATATATATATATATATATATATATATATATATATATATATATATATATACATATATATATATATATATATATATATATATGTGTGTGTGTATCCCTTTCACATGGTCGATATTTCAGAATGTAGAATACCATATGGCCAAGACCATATGATCGACATTCGAAATGTCGACCATGTGGAACCTGTATCTCCGTACAGTGCGTAATGGAAAGATTTCCATCTTCCACACTGTAGTGTGATCTCAGAGTTGGTATATTTAAATTCCAAGGGGTGTGGGTGCAGAGCAGCAGGAAGGTAAGTATTGTTGCGGGTTTTTTTTATTACATGGTCAACATTTCAAATGTTGATCATATGGTCTCAGCCATATGATCTTCGACATTCTGAAATGTCAAATATGTGAAGTAGATCTACATATATATATATATATGTATATATATATATATATATATATATATATATATATATATATATATATATATATATATAGGCATATGTATTATTATTATTTTTTTGCCAAAATAGAAATCCATTGTGGTCCAGAACAGAAGTCACCTTTAGAGGACCAACCATTGTTTCATATGAAAAGCAGATCTGTTGCCCATAAGAGCTATGGAACATGTGGTTTGGTGGATATGGGCATCCTGAGACAATGTAGCAGTTTTCTCATGTTCACAGACAACCTTTTTATTCTTAATGAAACCAACACAGTATGTGAGAGATGTGCATCTACAACTATGTTGGGGACAAAAATCTTGCTTATAAGCAAGGTTAACAAGAACACTCACAGACACACACACACACATACACACACACACACACACACACACACACACACACACACACACACACACACACACACACACACACACACACACATACACACATGCATATATGCACACTACATCCACCATACATGGCGCACACCACACACATAGCTCCTCTTACACTGACACACTAAAAAGCAATCTCCCCAAACTTCAAAGTCCTCCTAAGCCTGCAAACATTGTTATATATTATTCTCATCAATCTCTAAATTGCACACCAAGAGCAAGACTAAACAACACACCAAAAATAAAGCCTATAAGGCATGTAAACAATCTACCTAAAACTCTTGTCATAGGGGACGCCAATGTATGACACACAGATGTCCCACTCATCAGACTGTACAAGAAGAAGTCAGTTGCTTATCTGGAGCCAGGATCCATCAAGTTGCACACGCATGCAAGTGTTTGCACCACAGGTACCAGCATGATTTATCATAATCCATGTGGGCGTAAATGACCTGAGATGTACCTTCCAACTTATAACTATGTCATGGCCCATTATCCATCTTTAACAAGTCCCCTGTCAGATGCCTCATCTCTCATGTCAGCTCTCTACAAGGCAGCCTGGCTATCAGTACTTTGCCACAGATGGGGCTAAACATTGTTGACAGGGGTTTCAGATGGAAGTAGAAAGATCTTCCACCTCCCCTGAGGAAGGTTCTCCCCTCATCTTCCAAACCAGATTTTGTTATTCCCTCTTATTCTTCAGAAAATGCTAGAATCAGGGGTTATAGAACTGGTTCCTTCCTCAGAAGGAATGAGCAGTTTCTTTGCTAGTATTCTCTTGGATCCCCAAAAACAGCAGTCATGCAGATCGGTGTGGGACCTTTCTTCTTTGAAAATTGTTGTCAAGTTCCCCAAGTTCAAGATGCTTACCCTGCAGACAGTGCTTCCTCTGTCTCTGGACCACCGCTTCATGGTGAATCTGTTCTTGATGAATTCCTTTCTTTATACCCCATCTGAGATATTTTGTTTCTAGTTTGCACTATCTGTTTTCTGTATTGCCTTTGGGTATTAACTGCAATGAGAGCATTTTCCAAATGCCTTGCTCCAGTAGTGGCCCACAAATGGAGCCTGGCCATTCACTTTTTTTCCATAGATGGATGACTTTGCTGATCTGTGCAGAGTCTCTGTTCAGGCATGTGAAATCACGAGAGAAGGTCTCGTCTTGACTGTGCCATCTAGGGTTCAAGTTGAACCTCCTATAGTCATGTTTGACACCCTTGCAAACAAAGACTCATCTTTCTTGGTTGCTTAAATGACTTCAACAAAAGTATGGCTTTTCTTCCTGAAGACAAGTTCCTGTCATACTAGATGATGTTTCTGAAATTCTCCCAGGGAAATGTCACCTCAGCAAGAGCATTCCTAGAAACGTTTTGACTGTTGGTTGCCATGATTCTCATTTCATCACTGGACCATCTTCCCATGAAACAAAAATTCAATGCTATGTCTCAAATTGTTGGATGCAGCACTTTCTTTCCTTGTGATCCCAGTTGCCGGTGCTGCCCTTCATCAAATGAGCATTGCATTAATATAGAGATCAGATGAGTATCATTGCAGGCCCCCCCCCCCGATGCCAATACAATCTATCCAGACAGATTTATCCAACTTCACCTGAGGAGCTGTATAAAAGGAAATGCAAGTGCTAGCCATTAGGGGACCCAAGGACCCATAGATGCACATCAATATCTAGGAGATGTTGGCAGTGTTTCACACCTTGAAAGCCCCTGAACACCTTTGGACTCTGTGTCCTTTTCCAGTGGTTATGGACATAACTACAGAAGGAAATGCTCTGCCACTTAGATAAAGCTAAGTTTGCTACAAATGTAAATAAATGCTTAAAAATAAAAGCAAGCCAGCACCATGGTTACCAATCAGCAACTTTTAATAAAACAACACAGTTGAACAACTTAAATACGCAAGTAATACTTTCACTACAAATACCTTAATCAGGCAAAAAGGTGTAACAGGCAAATGAAAGAAATTTTATAAAAAGCTATGAAGACAGCAGTGATGAGTCATGTTAGAATGAACTGATTCACAGTAATTAAGATTTAAAGGGATATTCAAGTCTTTTACAATAGAATTAATATTAAATGCTTCATTTAATCCTGGACGTGCTTGTGCTATGAATCTTGCTGTCCATCTGTTCTCCTCTCTTCCTATATCATTTGTCAAATCACCTCCTCTAATTTTTTTCTTAAAATAACTTGTAATATTAAAAACTTAAAATTATGTGTATCATTTGCCTCCTTAATGTGTTTGTACAATGTGTTTGTCTCAACTTTTCTACGTATCTCAGACAAATGATCACATACGTGTTCTTTTAAGTTTTCTGTTAGTTTTGCCTATATAGAAGGCTTCACATAATTGGCATATAGTCATATAGACCACATTTTTAGTATCACAGGTACCATATGCTATCATAAAAAAAACTTTTATTAACCGGATGCTTAATAATTTTATCTGTGTAAATATTGCTGCAATATTGGCAATTATTGCACTTATGTGTACCTTTTTGTTACAGGTAATGTGACCTAAATTCTGTTTCTGTTCCTTATAACACAATCTATTCTTTAAGTCGTTAGACCTTTTATAAGCAAAACAGAGATGTTTGTGTCTAATATCCTTAAACTGGTGAATTTGTTCGACCATGAACCAATATTTATTTATTGCCTGTTTGACTATGGGTGTATTTCTGTTGTATGTTAATGTCTATCTAAATTTACATTTCTTGGTGATATCAACTTCATCAATTGTGACCAGGTTAGGCACTGTGTCTATGATCTGCAAAAATTGGTCTAGCTGTATAATTTCTTTGACCTTTGATGTCCATCTCTATGTTTCTTGTTCCACTCTGTACAAATATTGGGCCACATGGTCTATTTGAATGTTCATCATGCTATCTATAATATTCAGCTTCAATGTTCGCAGCATCTGATTTTTCACTCTATTTTGAAATATGTGATGGAGGCATACTAGTCCTGTGCAAATAGGCATTTC
Source organism: Protopterus annectens (assembly GCF_019279795.1). Taxonomy (NCBI): domain Eukaryota; kingdom Metazoa; phylum Chordata; order Ceratodontiformes; family Protopteridae; genus Protopterus; species Protopterus annectens. The sequence continues at coordinate 867,318,166 of NC_056725.1, read as the reverse complement.
TTTAAACTTACTTTTTATACAGTGAGGCTTCAGTCTGTCCAGTATGCCACTTAACTAACCTATTGTCCAGGAAATCAATCTGAGCAAAATGTAACATGCTCTTAAATTAAAAAAAGAGTAGCTGTATTAATATAATTAATAAATTCAATAAACAGAGTAAGTGGACCCTGCCATATGTGAAAATGGCCATCAACATATCGTTTGTAAAATAAAATGCTGCTACAATATTGATTTCTTAATGAAAGCACATAGCCAATTTTCCATTTGTTCATAACTATGTTTGCATAATTGCCCATAGCCACCCCTGTTTGTTGTTTATAGTAATGATGAAGAAACAAAAAATATATATTATTTAAAATGAATTCTAATTAGACATAAATTGCATTCACATTTGTAGATGTATATGTGGGGTTCCCAGCAATAAACTCACGAGCATATTATACACCTATGTCATTTGGTATAAAAGTAAAAAGAGAGTCTACATCAAGGGTAACAAAGTCTAATGCATTATTGTTGGTGGGCCAGCTAAATAACTGTTGAAGAAATCTGCAGTGTCTCTTATGATATTTGTGGGCATACCTAATGCTGATTTTAATTTATTTTCCAGATATTTCAATATTGGCTCAGTTACCCAACCACACTCCTAGACTATAGGTTTCAGTTGTGGTTCCTGTAGTGACCTATTGATTTTGAGAACCCTATATATAACTGGAATCTTGGGTGTGGGTACATGTAAAAAGTCTAAAAGATCCAGAGAAATTTCACCATTTAAATGCATATGGTATACAGTAGAATTCACATCATTAATAATAGCCATAACGTCCCTTCTATTAATAGGAAAATAATCAACAGTATTAAGCATTTTAAACATCTTAGAGCAGTAATACTCTGTCTAATACAACAACTGCACCGCCTTTATCAGCACCCTTGATAAGATCAGTATTGAAAGTTAGTGACTTAATAGCCATTTGTTGTTCTTTTCATAAATTGTAAAAATGTTTTTACGCGGTTCCAAAATATGCTGATAAATGTCATTTTCCACTGCCTTCTCAAAGGCTACTATTAGTGGATTACTAGTAGGAACAAATGTGCTGGTCCTTTTATTATTCACAGTAGGTTGATAGTCATTAAAACCATATAATAATTTAAGATTTAGTTGCTGAGTAAATAACTTTAACTCCATTAAGGTATTTGAAATATCTAAGTGTCCAACAGGCACAATGCTTTAAACCCTTATTGAGTATAGCATATGCATGTTCTGTTAACTTGTATTTAGATTAATTGAAAACTATACCATTTATGTCCTGCTCTAACTCTTCATTTGTGGTCTGTGTTTCGTTTGTGGTCTGTGTTCTGTTAACCTTCTCCGACTCTGACCTCTGCTGTTATTCACTCTCCTTCTGTTCTGTGGCATTGGATATGGTTTGTTTTGAAGGAACAGAAAATCCATGGGGTCTAATGCAGAAATCAGAATGGAATGAACTATTTTTCACTCGTTGGGCTGTTCAACAGGAACTATTGTTTCTTCAGCTACTCTTATGATGTCACTGGTGTTCTTCTGCTGTTACTGATTTGTCTCTGCCTCTGCAGTAGAATGACCATGCAAAGATGTTCCCATTTTTAAAATCACGGAAGTCTCTCTTTAACTTGTGCTTTTTTGTTTCAATTAAATGATGCTCAACAGCAGCAAGTTTATCCAATGTTTCAGTAAATAGGACTGAATGAGAGTTAATTTCTATGTTGGCTATTAAACCATTCTATAGTTGTATTATGCTCATTTTAAGCTCATTCTCAATTGGCTCAAAATGTTTATTCGTGGGCTCCCTGTATTGAACTGAGCTTTTTTTTTAAGTTAATAGCCTGACATTATGTGAGGAATTGTGGATATTTATCACTGGCTGTAGGCATTTTTAGTATTCTCAAGCCTCTAAGAACAATATTATTTATAATGTCGACATCAAAGGCTAAATGCTGCCACTGTAGTCTGTTAAACTGCTGCATTTTGGTTTCAAAAATATTCAGTTTCTCTTTGTAGTTAATGGTAACAGTGTGCAGACGTACATTAGTATTCATGTGGTCTTCAGTCCCTTCATCCAGAAACCCATAGGTCAAGGGATTTTATTTAACATCATGTAGCTCATGTATTTTCTTAATGGCTCATTGCTGCACAGTGCTGTTGGAATCAATACTGCTTTACTGATAAACACGTTCATGGACGTACACAATAAAAACTTAGTTACAGAAGGCAAAGCTCTTCCACTTAGATAAAGCTAAGTTTGCTACAAATGTACATAAATGCTTAAAAATAAAAACAGACTGGCACCTCAACTTGTGGGTTTCTGGATGAAGGGACCTATAGTCAACATTAATACTAATGTTGGCCCAGGCAGTCTTGGTTCTCTCTGTTTATTGTACTGGTCAAGGGAAATTACCACAGACTTCCTCAACTGCTGAGCCTGCTCACACAGTCTCAGTGGTAACTGGTGCACCACAGTTTGGAGAAGCTTCTGCTGTCAACCTGGATGATTCTATCTTGACTCTGTTTAGGCACTCTTGCGGATGTGCAGCAGGGCAAAAAACCTGCTATTATAAAATCTTATGCCTATAAATGGATGAGGTTTTCTAAGCAGTGCCTAAATAGAAACAGAGTGTCGATTGTGGTTAATATCTCTCTAGTCTTGAAATATTGGTGTGAACTACTTCAGGATTGCTTAGTGAATGCACCCATTAAAGTACATTTTAACTCATTCACTCCAGTAAAGATCAAGAAGTTTGGGCTGTAATTTCCAATGGGTGGAGCCTAAGCCTTTTGACAGAATCAAATTATGTCAAACAAATGTTCATATCTCTGAAACCATAGGGGTTGTAAAAGGAGTATAAATGGCAAGCACTTCAGCACAAACCATTTTTTATAGTGGTAGTATTATTTAGGTTCTAGGTCTTAAACTGTATTTTATTAAGTCACAGCAAACACAATACTATTATGTTTGTAATATTTTGTAAACAACTTACAATATTTCAAGTTACACACATATTGTTAGCAGCATTTTATTCATCTAGCTGAGAGCTTTCATATGAGTCTAAGGAGTTCAGTCTGTGTTTCTTGGTTGTTGAAAAATGTGAAAATTATATCTGTATAAATTAATCATAAAAGCAACAGTTAGTATCTCTTTAGCTGCACTCAACAGAGGTCAAATAGTAATGCAGTTGAGTTTGTCATTCCGCAAGCTTTAAGATGAAATAATTTAAAATCTTGTACATAGCATGATTTTGGAATTATTGATGCAAATATGAATAAGCAATATTTGATGCCTAGAGGCATCAGCAGGAGTTAATGGCAGATGCACCTGGAGTCGTCACTTAGATGTAATGAGTTAATGGCCATCTCTGCCTGTCTGACAAGGGATCTCACTCTTTCTTTCTTCCTTTCTTTCTTTCTTTCTTTCTTTCTTTCTTTCTTTCTTTCTTTCTTTCTTTCTTTCTTTCTTTCTTTCTTTCCTTCTTCTTTTTTTGTAACACAGTTCATGAAAGGAGTATTGCATATGAGGCCCCCTTACAAGCAAATTCTTCCTTCATGGGATGTCAACTGTGTTCTTGCAAAACCACCTTTTGATCCTGCAGCTTGTTCTTTTTTTAAGTTCTGTTTTGTTTATTGCTCTGACATCTGCAAAGTAAGTTTCTGTGCTGCAAGCTCTCATGATGGGACACCTTTACCTGATTTTCCACAGAGATAAGGTTATGTTAGGCACTTATCCTTTTTTTTCAGGCCAAAAGTGGTGTCACTCTTCATTTTCTGTCAGTCTTTTAATCTCCCTGTGCTTTCCAGAACCTAAGTATAAGGGATAGCTGTTGCAAGGCCCTTTAAGAAGGCCAACAGGCATTTTATTTCCTTTTCTGGGGCAAAGAAAAGTCAATCTGTTTCTAAACAATTCATTGCAAGTAGGTTGTCCTCTGGTATTATTTTTTGTTACACCAATCATGTCAATGCAAATACAGGCAAGGTAAAGGCACTTTTTATCAGGGCCTTTTCCTCATCAGTGACATTTTGTAAAGGAGTTGACTCTAGAAGTATTCTAGAGCCAGTAACTTTGTCCTACATCCTTACCTTCATGTTTTTTTCTAGATAAAGTGCACGGTTCACAAGAACCATTCTCCAGGGGCTCCTAGACCCTTATCCTTCCTCTAACCAGGTTTGGTAAGCTTTGGGTATCTACCCAAATGCCAGTAAAGGTGCGTTTTCGTTGACCATAGTACAGGTGCATAAGTTCCACTTACCTGTAACAGTAGGTGCTTGTAAAACACACTGCCTTACTGGCAGAACCCTCCCACCATCCCCCTTTTTGTTGGGTGCTCTGTAGTTTGCTGCAGGAGGTGCTGTTGAGTTTGGTTCAACAGCCTTTTTGGTGTATGCGTGTATGTGTGGCATTTGGTATGGAACAGTAGGTGTTTGCAATGCTTGTCTTTCATCTTATTTCCCTTTTGGATCCCTGAAAACTGAAAGAGTCTTGCCTGTGAGGGTGAAGAACTGTTATGGTACTACCAAGAGACTGCTTTTTGACAGACTGCCAGGGGTGGGTAACAGGGCACTACTAACCATATGCTAGTTAGGCAGTGTGTTCTATGAACATCTACTGTTACATGTAACTGGAATATGCACAACTGTACTTTATGTACTTGACTAATTAGACCAGGTATGTTGGACAGAGGCATGCAGACTCAAACACAACAGTGATTGAAGGTGCTTTAAGGTAATTGATAACAGATGAAAGTAATTCTGATCACAATGACAGAGATGTTCTTAGGCTGATCTGAGCAATTAAGAAGTTGTATCAGCTTTTGTAAGGAATTGCATTCACACCGGTAACTCGGCAACCACTTCTAGTAGCCATGTTTATCTAAAGAAAGGACATCCCAACTACACAGCAGCTTGCTTGCAGCATTAGGCACTGTTTATTTGCATAAGCACATTTTTATAACACTTAATATAAAGGGACAAATCAGCATGGCAATACTGACAGTATCTCATATTTATTATATGAGAGAGCTGGAAAACCAAGCACCACATACTGAATGCATATTGTTATCCAGAAAGAAGTTATTCAATTTTATTCAAGGTATATTAGATTACTGTTAGAAGGATGACCCATACAAGATGGCTTGGTTTAATTTTTATTTCATACAGACTTGACTGAATTCCTGTATGTCAGGAGACTCGGTTCAACAGAATGTTATACTCTGTCTACAAACTAACAGCATAAGTGGACAATGAACATGAAGTCCCTTTGCTGTAAATTTGCATGGTAGAAATTATAAGCAAACAAATTTAAGATTTAACAAGAACCTTACTCAGATATCAAATTATCCAGAATATTCTACCAGAAGCTACGTGGTACACTCAGGACTGCAAATCAGTACCAAGACAGCAGGAACCTTCATAGACTCTGTCTGTATGTATTACTGATTGCAATTCCAAATGGTCAGAGTTCATTTACATAGACTCTACCACTTCCAAGAAAACTAGTGCAATGTTATGGACAATATTTGCACAAGATGGCTTTCACAAAGTTGCAGTAATAACAGACAAAAATTCATATCTAACAAATTGATTTTCCATTTGCTCCCAATCATTCAGCCAAAAATAGATTATCAGAAAGGCTTTCACAAATATTTACAGAAGCGTTTAAATCATGAGCCTTTAGTATTAGCCATTAAAGGGCATAACTGATGTTTTTCTTTTCACATAGCAAAAGACTGTATTTGCAGCAATTAACATGACACCAGAAATGTTGCTTATAAGTATGAACTTTTAAAGCCCCACCTAGATTTAATAAAATTAGATGCCGGTGCAGAAATGCAAAATTAATGGGCTCCAGAGCATCAAAGTTAAAAAGCTAGAAACTTTAGTACTAGACAAAATATAGTTGCAGAAAACCATTTGAGGCCCAGGGAGAGACCCTTATTTGCCCTCCTTCCTCCATACCTACAGAACAACTTTTTTTTTTTTTTTTTTGAGCAAGGGTGGGAAAAATGCCTTGCCAACAAGTTTTCACAAAAACGTTGAGACCAAGAGGTTCAGAAGCATGTCTAGACAAAAGTTTTATTGAAAGTTTAACTCATTTTCAGAGTTAATGTGATGCATAACCGAATACAACTCAGTTTTAACAATTTAAAGAAACCACACTGATATTAAAAAGAAAGTATGTCTGAATAACATCATAGTTTTGTTGCATGAAGTTTTAAAACACTATTGCAGACAATCATATATTCCAGAGTGTTGTGTACCATACAACAGCAGACATTGCTCAGGTGAAAATCAAAATGAATAATTTCCCTCAACGACCCATTCAGTAGTTTTCCCATGCCTGCACAAGCACTTTCACTGACAGTCTGACATCAAAATGAATAATTTCACCCAAAGAACCTGTCAGTAATTTGCCCATGTATGCAAAAATGAAATCAAAATTAATAATTTCCTCCTAAGATCCTTTCAGTAGTTTGTTCATGTACGCACAAGTACCAAAATGAAGCATTCCCCCATTGACCCCACCAGCATCTTGTCTATGTATACACAAGCATCAAAAACATTTCCTCCAATCATCCCTTTATCCCTTTAGTAGTTTGTCCATTTCTGCACTCACATGATTCCAAAATTAATAATTTTCCCCAACTTTTCCTTGAGTAGTTTGTCAAGGTATATACATGCACTAAAATGAAACATTTCCACCAACAACCCATACAGTAGTTTATCCATATATATACAAGCACTCAATTGACAGAAAAATGAAACATGTCCCCCAAAGACCCCTTCACTAGTTTGTCCATGTATGCACAAGCACCTAAATGAAACATTTGACCAAACAACTCTTTCATTAGTTTGTTCATGATATATGCACAAGCAGTCAAATGATGCCAGAATGAAACACTTCCTCCAATGGCCCCTTCAGTAGTTTGCCCACGTATGCACAAGCATACTAGTAAGTAACCCCCCTACTTATTGTTGTTCTTTTTTTGTCCTCTCAGTCTCTCTCCCCTGAACCTCCAGGCACCAAAAAGCTGCTGCTGCTGCTGCTGTCCCTTCAGGTCCTGGTCCCCAGCAGTTGGATCAGTCAATGTAATTGAGGCACTGCCAGGTGGGAATGACAAGTCTTTAACAATTTTTTTAAATGCACCCAAAGAGAAAGATTTCAATTGTCAAACAAAGAGACTGCCTTTATTCCACCATAGCACTGCCTCCTCTATCTGGGCAGCCAATCACAGATCTTTTTGGTGCATTACCTAATCAAGATGATGTAAGCAGGGGTGAGAGGCACACAGGAGCATCTCGGATGTCCAGTTAGAACATATGCATTGCCCTTTCCCTTAAAGAGAAACAAAAAAAAGATGAGATTAAATATACACACACACACACACACACACACACACACACACACACACACACACACACACACACACACGCACACATATATATATATATATATATATATATATATATATATATATGTATATATATATTTAAATATGTATATATATATATATATATATATATATATATATATATATATATATCACTTTTTTTTTTTAGTGCATTCATAAATTGTACACTAGAGAAGGCAGCCATAGCTATGCTACTGGATGTACATGATTACAGAACACAGTCAATGCAGAAGCTCATATTTAAGTATGTAAACCAAATTTATTTTGTCAGGCTACCTGAAGGCCCAACACCTGTTGCAGTGCAGTTAATATTAGAAAGATTTCCAGATATCCTACGCCATACCCTCAACAGAGATGGCTGAGCAATAGTATACCCCAAGATGGATGAATAAGAATAACCATATCATAACCATAATTGAAGAACAATGGACATAGCAAAGAAGGATGGACAATCACTGGCATACTCCAAGAAAGGATAAATCACCAAAGCAGCATTTTAACCATGTTCTATATCAACCATCTAGAAGGATGTACCATTACAGTCTAACTTGGTCAAAATAAGACACCCATCAATAAGAAATGACAAATGTAAATTACCATGACTGGATGATTTCAAAAAAGAGTTCATGGAGCTCACGATGGAAGACGACATTATGAAAGCAGTCAGCTGATGAGCTGATGAAAGCCATGGTCCCAGGTCCAGAGTTACTGTCTTGAATACTTGAAGAAACCTAAAAAAATGATCTAGTTGGGAAATGTCATGCAAGTCAAATAAAAAAAGATTGGTGACTAAATGTTGCAAAATGATAAATACTACACTTTTTGTGCTTTGAGAATTTAGTTTTGCCAAGAAAGTGACAGAATGTACCATGTGAAATAAAGGTTGACATTATCAGTGATTCAGTCACTGAACATTGATTCTGACTTAAAAGTGATACTGAATTAGTGAACGATGAGCAATGATAGTATAAATCATAATATCATAGTATCACTGCATTGTTAACATTGACAGTGATAGCTTTTTTTTGATATAACCAAATGCTAATACTCCAATACATTAAATAATTTGTCTCAAGATCATACAGCTAAAATGGGTGGAACTGCAGCATGTGTGATTCGACTGCACGTGTGCTTATTTGTGCATGTGCATCCAGCTGTGTGCGCCTATTATAGCATTCTAACAGCTACGGAATGGCAGCAGGAACTTTTGTGGTTACTAAGTATGCTTTCCTCTGTCAGATACATATGAATTGTGCTCAGCCTGTCCTTATGATATAATATAACTGCTCTTATTTTCATCTTTAAATATTTTTTTCTGGATGTTTTCGGTCATGTGTTTCTATTGAGGTCCAGCCTCCAACTTAGAGTAGGATACCTCAAGAGCAGTCTCACTGGTGTTCTGCACAGGGTGTAACAGGATTTACTCATCCATCAAACCTATACCTATGGGAACACACCCTTCTGTGTTATTAGCTATGGCCATTCATCATCATCTTCTTTCGGCTGTTCCTGTTAGGGGTCGCCACAGCAGATCATCTGTTTCCATTTCTTCCTGTCCTCTGCATCTTGCTCTGTCACACCAACCACCTGCATGTCCTCTCTCACCACATCCATAAACCTTATCTTAGGCCTTCCTCTTTTCCTGTTACCTGGTAGCTTCATCCTTAGCATCTTTTTCCCAATATACTCAGCATCCCTCCTCAGCACATATCCAAACCAACGTAATCGTGCCTCTCTGGCTTTGTCTCCAAACGTTCCAACCTGGGCTAACCCTCTAATATACTTATTCCTAATCCTGTCCACCCTTGTCACACCCAGTGCAAATCTTAACATCTTTAATTCTGCCACATCCAGCTCAAACTCCTGCCTTTTTGTCAATGCCACTGTCTCCAACCCATATAACATAGCTGGTCTCACTGCCCTCTTGTAGACCTTCCCTTTCACTCTTACAGGTACTCATCTGTCACAAATCACTCCTGACACTCTTCTCCACCCACTCCATCCTGCCTGTACTTTCTTCTTCACCTCTCTTCCACACTCACCGTTACTCTGAACTACTGACCCCAAGTATTTAAACTCATCCACCTTCGCCACCTCTACTCCTTGCATCCTCACCATTCCTCTATCCTCCCTCTCATTCACACACACATATTCTGTCTTAGTCCTGCTGACCTTCATTCCTCTTCTCTCTAGAGCATATCTCCATCTCTCCAGGGTCTCCTCCGCCTGTTCCCTACTCTCACTACAGATCACAATGTCATCTGCAAACATCATAGTCCACGGGGACTCCTGTCTGATCTCGTCTGTCAACCTGTCCATCACCATTGCAAATAAGAAAGGGCTCAGAGCTGATCCTTGATGTAACCCCACCTCCACCTTAAATGCATCCGTCACTCCCACCGCAGACCTCACCACTGTCACACTACCCTCGTACATATCCTGTACCACTCTTACATACTTTTCTGACACTCCTGACTTCCTCATACAATACCACAACTCCTCTCTAGGCACCCTGTCATATGCTTTTTCTAAGTCTACAAAAACACAATGCAACTCCTTCCGACATTCTCTGTACTTCTCTACCAACACTGTCAGAGCAAAGATCACATCTGTAGTGCTCTTTCCTGGCATGAAACCATACTGCTGATCACTAATCATCACATCTCTTCTTAACCTTGCTTCCACTAGTCTTTCCCATAACTTCATGCTGTGACTGATCAATTTTATCCCTCTGTAGTTACTACAGCTCTGCACATCACCCTTATTCTTAAAAATCGGTACCAAAACACTTTTTCTCCATTCCTCAGGCATCCTCTCACTTTCCAAGATTTCATTAAACAATCTGGTTAAAAACTCCACTGCCATTTCACCTAAACACCTCCATGCTTCCACAGATATGTCATCTGGGCCAACAGCCTTTCCATTCTTCATTCTCTTTATAGCTATCCTTACTTCCTCCTTGCTAATCCATTGCACTTCATGATTTACTATCGCTACATCATCCAACCTTCTCTCCCTCTCATTCTCTTCATTCATCAACCCCTCAAAGTACTCTTTCCATCTCCTCAACACACTCTCCTCACTTGTGAGTATGTTTCCCTCATTATCCTTTATCACCTTTACCTGCTGCACATCATTCCTAGCTCGGTCCCTCTGTCTAGCCAATCGGTACAGGTCCTTTTCTCCCTCCATAGTGTCCAACCTTTCATACAACTCTTCATATGCCTTATCCTTAGCCTTCGCCACCTCTCTCTTTGCCATGCACCTTATCTCCTTATACTCCTGTCTACTTTCTTCATCTCTCTGACAGTCCCACTTCTTCTTTACAAACTTCTTTCTTTGTATACTCTGCTGTACTTCCTCATTCCACCACCATGTCTCCTTGTCATCCTTCCTCTGTCCAGATGTGATACCAATCACCTTTCTAGCCGTCTCCCTTACTAGCTCTGCTGTAGTTACCCAGCTATTTGGTAACTCTTCACTGCCACCCAGTGCCTGCCTTAACTCATCCCTGAATTCCACCTCACAATTACCCTTTTTCAATTTCCACCACTTGATCCTTGGTGCTGCCCTCACACCCCTCCTCCTCTTCTTGATAACCAGCGTCATCCTGCAAACCACTATCCTATGCTGCCTAACGACACTTTCTCTGGTCACCACTTTACAGTCTCCAATCTCCTTCAAACTGGCCCTCCTACATAAGATATAATCCACCTGTGTACATCTTCCTCCACTCTTGTATGTCACACTATGCTCCTCCCTCTTGTTAAAATACATATTCACCACAGCCATGTCCATCCTTTTCACAAAATCCACTACCATCTGACCTTCTGCATTCCTTTGTTTAACACCATACCTACCCATCACTTCCTCATCCCCTCTGTTCCCTTCACCAACATGCCCACTGAAATCTGCTCCAATCACCACTCTCTCACCCTTGGGTACAGTCATCACCACTTCATCCAATTCACTCCAAAATCTTTCTTTCTCATCCATTGCACACCCAACTTGTGGAGCATATGCACTAACAACATTCATCATTACACCATCAATTTCCAGCTTCATAAACATCACTCTATCCAACATTCTTTTCACCTCCAAAACACTCTCAGCATACTGTTCCTTCAGAATAACTCCTATGCCATTTTTCCTCCCATCCACACCATGATAAAACAATTTGAACCCACCTCCGATACACCTAGCCTTACTCCCCTTCCATCTGGTCTCTTGCACACACAATATACCAACCTTCCTTCTGTCCATCATATCAGCTAGCTCTCCCTATACCAGTCATACTGCCAACATTCAAAGTTCCGACCCTCACTACCACAGTCCTAGCCTTTCTCCTCTCCTCCTGCCTTCAGCCATGCCTTCCACCTCTTCTCCTCCTTCAGCCAACAGTAGCCCAATTTCTGCCAGCACCCTGTAGGCTAACAGTACTGGTGGCGGTCGTTGTTAACCCGGGCTTCGACCGATCCAGTATAAAAATTTTTCTTGGTGATTGCATGAAATGTTTTGGTGAAGTTTTACGCCGGATGCCCTTCCTGATGCAACCCTCCCCATTTATCCGGGCTTGGGACTGGCACAAAGACAGCTATGGCCATTACGTTCTCAAATTGTATAAAGTTATGTTGTGTGGTTTCCATAACAACAAGGATCATAATGACAAAGAATGTACATTTTCTGTAGTAGTTAAAATGCAGCATCTATAACTGAGCAGGATAACTACATAAATATACAGCAGCTAAGGATTTGTGAGAAGAAGGGGAAGAGAAAGTGAAGCAGCAATGTTTGAATACGCATACACTAGAACCCGAATGCACAAATTAAGAAGTTATTATAGTGGTGATGTAAAGAAGATTCTGTGTGAATGACAATTAATATGAATATTGGCAACTTGTACTATATAACTTTAATTTTGTGAATATATTCACAGGGGAAATACCTAACACAAAGTGCAGCTTGCTGCAGGAAAATTAATTCAGTATACTAAGAATAGAAAAGTGTTTGGGGGTAAGCATAAGGTGATGGTGAAAGTGCATCTTAGGCAAAAGGTAGCAGAGACCAAGTTTAAAGGAAAGTTACAAGTAAGGACAAGGCTAAGAAAAAACATAGAATATCTTCCTGGAATGCAAACAGTATGACAGTAGTACTTTGTAGAAAATGTGGAATGGCTATTTTAAATGAGCTAAAGACTGATATTTTTATTACAGGGTATATATTTGGATTTTACTGTGGTAGAGACACTACAGAAGAATGAAAGGTTGTGTTGCACTATTGTACAAATGATCATCTCTGATTAGATGGTTCCACTGGAGGAAAGTGGTATAGGAAAGACAGAGGAGGTGGGGGAAGTGACATTTTGTGGTGAGTTGTATGCCAAAAGCTGGTAGTGGTTGTATTTGTTAGGAAGTACTATAAAGAATATGTTGCATATGAGAACGAGAGGAAAAAGCTACTGCTGATGCAGGAAATTAATGCAGACCTAAAAATAATGGGCAAGAGTTAAATGTGAAGATGAATAATAAACCGTTAAGATCATGTTAGTATTAAGGTACAGAATGCCTTCTGGTACATGGAAGAGATGAATGGTTTGTTCCATTTTGGGGTGCTGTGAGAGGAAAAATAGTACAAAATTAGATAAATACTTATATAACAGGTGATAGAAGAGTATGCGGAGAACACAAAGAAGAAATTATTAAAGATGTGAGGATCTATGCTTCTTTTTTTAAGGCAAAAGGGGGCTATAATGCAGGAAAAAGGAAAGTCAAGTTGTATAAATGGTATGCAAATAATGGCCATTGATGTAGAATTAATAGTGAAAGGATGTTTAGTTAATAAATCTCTTGGGAAAGGGATATTTTTGCCCTACAATGTTGCAAAATAATTATTGAGCATCTTAAAGATGACTTAACTGAACACCTACATCTGATTTTATTTATTTATTTATCAGCTGGATAGGTGGGATGTTCCAAGAACCTTTCCAGCCACAACTTAAGTCGAAGTCATATGACAAATGGAAATAATAGATATGTTAAGTTAGATAAGTTTTGATGAAGTTGCACTACCTGAGTTCAGCAAATTAATTTAAGTGCCATTACAGCATATGACTGCTGAGTAATTCATGGTGTCTAGTGGCTCCCCACCCCCAATCCCTTTACTGTTTGTAGTGCTGTTATGAAACAAGAGTAGTATTCCTAGTGTCTAGTGTTCCCCCACTCCTGATGCCTGTACTGTTTGTAGTGCCACTAGGGTAAGGGAGTAATATTTGTGGTCTCCAGTGTTCCCAAGCCCTCAAGCCCATACTTGTTTAGGTGCAGTTCAGGTATGTAGAGTCTTCCCTGGTGCCCAGTGCCCCCCCCATCCCTCTACTGGTTTCAGTGTCATTAATGCATGGAGAGTCTTCCTTGGTGTCTAGTGTTCCCCCATCTCCTGATCCTCATCTTGGTTTAGTTTTTATTCAAGCACAGAGAGTCTTCCCTAGTGTTTTGTGTCTAGTGTCCACCCCAATCCCCATACTGGTTTCAGTCGTGTTAAGTCATGGAGAGTCTTCCCTGGTGTCTTGTGTCCTTCCCACCTCCTGATCCTTCTACTGGTTTCAGTGTCATTAAGGTAGGAAGAGTCTTCCCTGGTGTGTAGCTTTCTCTCCACACCCTCAACCTCATATTGGTTTAGGTATTACAATGATACAGGTCTTTTAATTTCATCCGTGGTGGCTAGTGCATTCCCCCATCCATGATGGATTGTGATCCTCCCTCCACAATATGTTGTTGACTCTGGTCATTAGTATTGGGGTGTGTGGATGTATGACAGCCACCCCAACCCAAACCCACATACACACACACACACAGCCTCCTACTTATCCAGTCACACTCACATTCTATCATCCATTCACACACATATACACATACTTATCTGATACCCTCACTACGTCTCCTGTCATTACCACCCAGGCAAACATCCAATCACTTGCCCCTCGAATACACTCACACATACACCTCCTAACACTACCTTAACAATAAACTCCCCAACACTTACCTCTTTCATGATGGATGAACACAGCTTTCTGTCCCTGTTCACTACTACAGTTAGGAAGGAGTCACTATGCTGATCTACAACAAGTCTGAGGAATACCAAGTATCAGTCATCATGCAGATGTCTTCTAGGAGGCATTTCTGAGGGTGAACACACATATCTAATTAGCATATGACTATCCCTTTGTGCTGCCTCATTAGCATACACCATAGCCAAAGAGCTGCATGTCTTTATGCAAAAATACCATACTGCACCATGTTAGGCCTCTCTCTGAATTCCAAAAGGTTACCACAAGGCATGCATATCGTATACACCTTGTGGCAACCTTTATGAATCTGGCCTTGTGTTTTATAAGTTGGGAAATCAGTGGGAACATTATTTAATAAACAGTAAAATGAATGATAGTACCACAAACTGATATTTGAGGAATGCCAGCCTGAAGGTGGAAGAATATTGATTTATTTAATGATGTTTTATTACCATGAAAATCCAACTGGGTAGGTGTCCATTTTCAGCAGAGGCCTGAGGAGAAAATCTTCAAAGTATTTCAAAAACATTTTAAGAACAATAATTTTACAATCTTCAAAATAATACAAAATCATCTACAGCAGGGCTGGATATTCCTATAGGCTAACTAGGCTTCAGCCTATGGCCTCAAGATCAAGAGGGGCCTACATTCAAATTGTTAGCAAAATTAAAATTACACTATTCTAAAAACAGTGAACACTAAAACACTGAACCGAAAATAAGGAGAAATTCTACGCATATGACTAATAAACAAACATAAAAATGTATTGGTTAATCAACGCGTTCGACTCATTGGGTCTGTTCGTTTGTATATACTAGATTGCACCAAAGTATAGTTCATACGTTCACTGATTGCTATGGAAAATATTGACGTGCCTTATGCTACTAAGCTCTGGTTTGTTCTTGCATAAATAAAGTGCAGATTGGTGTAGATTGGAACAGACAAACGAACAGACCTATTGGTATCCCGACGTTCGGTTATATTCGTGTTACTTCGATAATATGAAACACGTGTTAATGTTATTAGAAAAGATTCTTATTTTAGGATTGCGTACACGATCATTTGATTCTCGCCTTTTGAGTTCAGTAGGTTCAATACTTTAGTGAAGTGTTTATAGACTATTGAAAATTTTTTTTGTGACAATATCTTCATCTTATTTATACACAACAATTAATAACTCAAATATTTTGTTCTAGATTCTAATCTAAGAATGAGTAAAAGATTTGAAAGTGGCGCTTGCAAACACAAGAAAAAGAAGCTACAAGAGTATGAGGCAAAGAAGCTAACACCGATTACTGCTTACATGCATGTGCCAACTAGTACTACTCAATTGGAAGCAATGCAGCACGTTGTATGTGAGGACATGGCCGTTGCACCAACTCAAAGTGAAAATATAGAACTAATTCAAGAGCAACTTACTGAACACGAATATACAAACGAGCCACAAGAAAATAATACTGATATTCAGAATTTTTTTCAGACACCTAATGAGAAACACCATGTTCAAGATGTTGCAAATTTAGATAGTGATGTCAAATATATGTCTACTGTAACAGATGTTGGCTTGTGGACAAATTTATTGCAAAATGATGTATCATATTGGGTAGAGAAGGGCCCTTCTCAAGTTCAGTATCACTGTGGACCATTTTTAAATTCTAAGCGAGAATATAAGAATCAGTCCAGATTTTGTACAAAAGCAATTTTTTATTCAACAAAAGCCAATGGAGAAAAATATACCCTAGAATGGCTTGTGTACTCTCCCTCAAAAGGCCACGTGTTTTGCTTTGTTTGTAAACTCTTTCCAAATATTGCATCTTCTGCAACAGCATTAACTTCTGAAGGGTTTAATGACTGGAAAACCCTGCTATCATTCAAACTCATGACAATTCGGAAAATCATAGGAATGCTATGTTAACGCACTTAACAAGAGCAAAAGGGAAAACTTTAACTTCAAAGCTAGAGGAAGAAATAAGAAAAGAGCAGCAATACTGGCGTTACGTTATAGAAAGAGTTACTTTTCGCTGTAATTTGCACTCTTGCAGAGCGAGGCTTACCATTTAGAGGAGACAATGAAAAGTTTGGAACTCCAAATAATGGCAATTACTTTGGTCTTCTAGAACTAGTAGCAAAATTCGATCCATTTTTAAGAGATCATATCGATCGATATGGAAATACTGGCTCAGGAAAACCTTCATATCTGTCTAAAACTATATGTGAGGAAATTATTCAACTTATGGCAAATAAAGTGAAAGACACAATTGTGGCGGAAGTGAAAAAGGCTGGCTATTTTAGCTTTTCAGTAGATTCCACTCCTGACATATCTCATACTGATCAGTTGACCTTAATTATTAGATATGTGTCACCTGAAGATGGTTTGCCAACTGAGAGATTTTTAACTTTCCTTGAGCTAAAAGATCACTCAGGGGAAAGCATAGCTGATTTAGTATTTAACTATATCACTACTGAACTTGAAATTGATTTCAGAAAATGCCAAGGACAGTCTTATGATAATACAGCCAATATGGCTGGTAGATACAATGGTATGCAGCAAAAAATTATCGAAAAAAACAAGTTTGCAAGATTTGTTCCATGCGCTGGTCACTCTTTAAATTTAGTAGGTCGTTCAGCTGTTGATTGTTGCCTTGATGCTGTTAATTTTTTTGGTATTGTGAACGAAGTTTATATCTTTTTTTCGTCTTCCACAAAAAGATGGGCAGTTCTGAAATCACATTTAAAACCTCATTCTAAAGTGCCTAAATATTTATCAGACACTAGGTGGGAGGCACATGCAAAAGCTACAGAAGCTATTTTAGAAAATTACAATGATATCACTGATGCACTCAATTATTTACATTCAGATAATAATGCAAAGGGTGATACTAGATTGAGGGCCAACAATCTTTTAGAGAAGATGGAACAATTTGAATTCGTGTTTATGCTCCATTTCTGGTATCGAATACTGAGACATTTTTCAAAAGTAAATAAAATTCTTCAAGGCCCTAATATTTTACTGAGTAGTTGTGCAGATTGGTACAGGTCACTTTTGGATATTTTACGTGGAATTAGGGAAGATTTTGATGCACTTGAGCAACAAGCAAAAAACACGTTGCCAAATACTGAATATAGAACTGCCAGAAGGATAATAAGAAGTAAAAGGCAAGGGAATTACGAAAATTCATCTGACCCTGATGCCTTAGACGAACTCTCTTCAAGAGATAAATTTAGGATTAAATCATTTATTCCTATATTAGATGCACTAGAATCAAATTTAGGAAGAAGAGCTTATGTTTATGATGATGTAGTGAAAATATTTTCCTTTCTTGCCGATCTTACATTATCAAAGGTAGAACTTCAAAGAGGTGTTGAGCTGTTAATGCAAGAATACCCAGAAGATGTCAACCAAAATCTTACTGAAGAACTATTTCATTTTCACACATATGTGAGACAAACGCATAAGCCTTCAAAAAATTCCGCATTGCCGCATAGACTTGTATCAAATAATATTTAAAGAAAATATTCAAGTGGCCTTCCCCAATGTGGAATCAATCTTACGGCTGTTTCTCAGTTTAATAGTCACTAATTGTACTGGAGAAAGGCCATTTTCAAGACTTGAAAATATCAAAAATCAATTAAGAAGCACAATGACCCAGACGAGGTTGTCTTCATTGAGTATTTTGTGCATCGAAAATGAGACCTTCAGAAAAATAGATTTTGATGAACTTATAGAAGAATTCTGCGTGAAAAAGTTTAGAAAGAAATTCTTCTAATCTACTATTTCATTTTAAATGTATACTTGGATTGAATCAGTTCTTAAATAAAATAACTATTAACATAAAATTTAATATGATATACAATTTGATATTTTCTTTTTTGTGATCTGGATTTTGTTTGAATAAAGTTCCATTTTTGGTTTAGTTTAAGACTTAAAATTCATAATAATTCATACTTAAACTTTAAATGCGAATTATTATGAAATAAATTTATCTGAATTGAATTTGGTTTAATCTTCAATGTATTGAATATATTTAATTTGATAGAAAATATGATAATTTTTATTGCATATTTTATTTTCGTAGTCAAAGATTTTCATTATTTGAATTTTGTTTCTTTGTAAATGTTGTGTGTTATGTTTGATTAGTTATTGTTACAAGTACTATATATGGTGCTGAGAATAAATGTCCAAATAAGTGTTCTCGACTTTTTTTTATTTATTATCCGTGCCACATTTTTTATAAAGGTTAGTACCAATCACAACATGTTTCATTTAACATATTGATATATATCACAGTAATGATGTATTTTATTATCTCTCATGTAATTTACAAACTTAAAAATGGGAGGTGAAAAGGCCTCATAAGTGGAATAGCCTAGGGCCTCTTTTCATCTAAATCCGGCGCTGATCTACAGTTTAAATATTTACACCAAACTGGACAAAATCTGAAAAAAATTAAGAACATATACAACTTATATAACAATGACTTAACATTTAGAGAAATTTAAGCCAGTTTATAGAGAAATTAAAAGAATGGTAGTATAATACAAACCTGAATTGCAGCATGAAGTGAGAGAAAAACTGAGTTATGACATATTTACAAAGACAGTCGGGAGAGAAATTGATTAAAGTAATACAGTACTGCATTTCCAAGGTACACAAAATAGTTTTTTTTTTCTTTAAGTAGTTTTTAACTAGCAAACAGCTTCAACAGAGAAGCAGGTCTTAGTAAGCTGACAAGGAAAAAATGTGTGATCAGCTAAATTAAATGCTGTTTTTTTTTTATAAATACTGCCAATGAATAGTCCCTTATCCATATTTGTGAAAAAAAAAATCTGGAACAAGATATAAAGAGTAAGTGTATCACACACAGGGTTGAATCTGCTTTCCCACTTGTTAATACTATGACATTGCTCAAGTATAAGAGATGGTTTGCATGTATATCAGCTTTGCAAAGATTCCAGGTATTGAAGTAAAGGTGGCTATGGTCTGATAATGCTTGGGAAGTGGTAGATTAGAGAATATCAAATTACAGTAGCTATTTAATATTCCTGTGGGATGATTCCCATACATAAGGAAATATTTAAGGGATATGAAAAGAGTTTGTGGAGCAGGAGAAGGCTATCTATAGGAATTTAGGTTTGAGGAAGTTTTTACTAACTGGACTGGGGTGGAATGCTTAGCAAGAACTGAACAGAGATGATCTGATTTAATATAATTATGAAGCTGAACTAGTCTAGGTCATGGTAGTAGCCTGGGTACAAATCACGTTGTTGAACTGTTAAACGTTCGAATCCATATGATCATACTTTTAACAGTTCAAACTTTTCAGCGGAGATCTCCATACAGTGTGGAATGGGAAGATTTCCCTTTCCTGCACTGTAGTGTGATCTCAGAGTTGGTATATTTAAAGAGTGGTGGGTGTGGGGGTACAGGGGTGCTTGCCCCCAACTTAAAACGGTCAGATAGTTTTTTGTGTCGTTTATTTTTTTTTTTACATTTTCAAATTGTTAAAATTTCAATCATATGGGTTTGACCATATGAAATTTGAACTTTTAACAATTCAGTTACGTAATATGAACCCTAGTAGCCTTGGCCTAGACTAGTATAGCTGTGGTATAACTGTCTAAAAGGTCATGGGCTGAAGTTTAAAGGTAGAGAGAGTAGATAATGTAGGAAGAGGCAATATGAAAGTATTACATTACAAGTCTTGTAAGGTATTGCACTATGCAGATTTACATTATGATCATTTCTTTTATCCCTTTTGTATGTTTGGAATAAGACCTAGTATCTAACATTATTATTGACATCTACTTGTGGCAGTATGTATACCTAGTGTACATCGATTGTTTATGCTAGGTGTGACTCAGAGAAATGGTTACCACAGAATTTTCATTTTTTCTATACCATTTTCTAGCCTGTACCTAAACATTGTTCCTCCTTCACTGAGCAACTGGCTCATTTCTTCCCAATGCCCATCATTTCTTGGCTAATGGTAGGGTTGATGCCAGCTGGTGGAGAGGCCATTATCCCTGCAGGTGGTGAGGGGTCATTCCTAACTCCCCTTGTATATTGATATATGTACTGGCCTGGTAGAATGAGTGTTTACCTTAGGGCCACATGCTGCCCAACGTGGTCATGTCCAGCTGACAGTACAGTAGCAAAACTGAACCATGTCCTTCCAGACAGGATGGATGAGCTAACATTGGAAGCTCATTTACACACTCTTCACCCGGCTACTTCAGCACCTCAGTGCTAGTCAGTCTCAGGTTATCCTAGTTTTAATCTGTGTTTTATCGCTTGTCCTTGAGGGCCAGAATCTCAATTTTTGGTAGAGTAAAAGTTTATTTATTTTTATTATTCATTCATTTTTTTTTTAATCTGTGTTTTATCACTTGTCCTTGAGGGCCAGAATCTCAATTTTTGGTAGAGTAAAAGTTTATTTATTTTTATTATTCATTTATTTATTTTTTTATTTGAGATTTGTTTACCGAGAAACTATGACCAGGTCAGAAAGTGGCCCATTTTCAGTGGATGCCCAGGGAGAAAAGGTCCCCAATCACAGTCTTTCAAAAATCAAATACAGATATTTTGAATCACAAAGTATCATGTTATACTACAAAAACAGGAGTGAAAAAATGTTGTAATGAGAAAAACATGGAACATATTTTTCATAGGAGAGTGCAATGAAAAACAATAACATGAGCTGGAGAAAATATGTAAGGGATAACTGTTTAGTCATATTATTTGTTACATAGATTAGTATGTGATAAATGAGACCTGAGATAATATTAATAAGATATATAAAAGATTATTAGATATTACATGATTAGAGACAGTGATGGGAAATTGATTGATGTCTGAGTATAAGAAAAAAGTAATTTAGGATTTAGTAGAATAGTGTGGTGTTAAGCAAGCAAAAATACCCAGCAGGATGTATGTTACTTTGTAAATAACTCCCACCCCTGTAAGGGTGTTAAACACCCTGGATGACATTATTGCACTTAGAGAATGGGCTGCCTGTAAAACTGTTGTGTTTTACTTGCTTATTTTTTTTTTATATATTTTTGATGTAAAATTGTTTGTCCGCCTAACGTTTCAAAGTTGCTGTGGTATACGTAAATTGTGTTAGAGGAAGCATTTTACATCCAAAATATAACATTGTAAAAAATATCTAAACCTTTACTTTATTTTTTGGTCCCGTACTCCAAAAATGTGTACCTTTTTTCCAGTCATTGGGGACTGAAGTAATTTAAATAATGACATATATTTGACTTTCAGACTATTTCCTTCAGAAAATTCATGTTAACAAGAATCCCGCTATTTAAGTTATTTTGAAAATTTATAAGAACAACATTTAAAATCTATTCCTATATTTTGAGCTTTTGTTCCCCTTTATTTCAGGCTTTATCTAGATTTCTTGAGCTAAAAGGTCAAAATGTGTGCAAACCTCTTTACTGCTGCTACCACCGATCAATTAGTCTCACTCACTCTCTCATAAACACAAGCACTTGCACTTCAGAAAATGCATGCTAACACAGATCCTACTATTCAAGCAACTTTGTGATTTTTATAACAACTGCTGTGTCTTTCGGCTTTTCCCAGTTAGGGGTCGCCACAGCGGAAACTCCGGTCCGCTAATGATTGGCAGTAGATTTTTACATGCCGAGTTGCCAGCTCTGACGCACAACCTTCAACGAAGGTACACCCATTCACGCATGTCTCCACACAAAGGACACTGTAACTGAGAATCGAACCGAACAGAGTCATACTGTGAGGCGACAGCGCTACCGCAGCACCACAACCGCAGTTTTTTTGTGATTTTTTGTGAGTTTTTTGTGATTTTTATAACAACAATTTTTAAAATATGTTGCTATTTAGGCTTTATCTAGATATCTTGAGATACGAGGTACACAAACCTCTTAACTGCAGCTGCTGCCAGAGCTGAATCACTTTCACTCTTCACTCTCTCTCTCTCTCTCTTTCACTCAAACACAACATGCTTTCATGCACACAGGCATGCATAAGCTCATACACAGACAGAAACAAAAACATACATACAGAAACATACACAAACACACACATGCACACACACACACACACACACACACACACACACACACACACACACACACACACACACACATTTTTCTATTTCATTTAATTTTTGCACTCGCTAAACAGCAAAGGCACTGCTTAGCAAGTATGAAATAACGGCTCGATTAATCTCACTCTCATTCACATGTGTACATACACTGACACACCACACATACACACACACACACACACACACACACATATATATATATATATATATATATATATATATATATATATATATATATATATGTGCATATATATATATTTACACTCACTAAACTGCAAAAGCTCTGCTTAGCGAGTGTAAAATAATGACCATTAGGTTACTTTCAGTCTGAGCTCTACGGCAGCTTGATATGCTGCCATGAAGTGGTGTACTCAATTTTCAGTAGCATTACCTGCAGATTAACACCCTGCTGGAGAACTTTTGTTTTCCAATCAGGGTGCCAATCTAGAGGTCTCCCCTGCTCTAATGAGTGATAAAGCATCAGTAGACATAAATAGAGAATAAACAAAAATCCATTCAATAGAGAAAATTCTAGAAAGTAGGACATTTTCTTTCTTTGTACACAAAGTTCTATATTTGATTTTCAGTTGTTTTAAAATGTTAAACTGAGAAAAAACTTATAGTGGCAACTAATGAAGTTAGGAAGAATGGAGAAGATCTGACATCTGTTTGTAAAATACTAAGAGGAAATAATTTTAGTGTTAATGAATTAGGATAGATAGGCAAATAACTACATGGGTGAGACCATGTGTCATAGAATCTGGTGGAATTTATTGTTATGTGAACTAATCTTGTTAATGTTTAGATGAACATGGAGAGCAAAATGAGCTGGCTAGGGTACTGAGATATTCGGAGTGGTACTAAAGTTTGCAAAGGGAAGGTAAAGATGTCAAAACTAGACATTCTGAGATGAAATTCTAAAGGTGAGGAAGAGGCAACAAGTGAAGCTAAGAATTTTTTCTTTGTGAGTAATAATGTTCCTCCACTGATTTTTTCAAATGTCAGTGGCCATTTATTGGTTCATAGGTTCACAGGTAAATACTAGGCTAGCTGCCTTGTGGGCCATTTTAAGTCTAGCCAATTTCCCTTTAGTGATGAAAGAGTACAAGTTAGAGATAAATAGATAATGGATATTTTTTTTTCCGACAGGTTTCCCTAACTGCAAGATTATCAGTGTCATGCTTTATATTCCAAACTTTAAGAGAAACAGATTTCTTACTAATATAGCAAGAGCTAATGTAGGCAAAGCACATATGTTTAGAAAGGACAAAGACTAATTGGAGTGTAGTGTGATAAGCTATAGGCACCAGAGAGCCTCAGGACTTAGTTCAATACTCATGGCCTATATGAGATGAAGTAGGACTGCAAGATTGAGTGGGATGAGTGTAAACATTTTTTTAGTTTTGGATTGCTTTGATATGTGTGATGTTGAACAGGATATGAAAGTCAAGAGTGATACAAAACGTATAATGATCGTTGTTAGGAGGAAGATAAATGTATTATTAAGAATGGAGATGGGGACTTAGCAATGAATGTGGAATGTCTTTAAAAAAAATAACGGATTAGGAGAATAACAGGAGATGGCACAATGTAGAAATAAAAACAGAATAACGAAAAAAAATGTGGATAAAACTAAAGAGCTCATATTAAGAAATATAAAGGACTATGGCAGTTTCAGACATTGAATAAGGGAATGTAAATCACTGAAAATGCAAACAGACAAATGAGGAGAAATAGTGGTAGCTATATCATGTCAACATTCCTACCATGGACGGAGACCCAAAGGCCAGCTGTGGTATAAATATATATATATATATATATATATATATATATATATATATATATATATATATATATATCAGAAATAAATGGTCTGAGCACACTGGAACAGGCTATCTGGGCTTTTTCAAGTAAATGAAACAAACCATTACAACTGTTACAACTATAAACTCTTCCATTTAAAAAAGGCGACAAAATTCCTTAAAGAGGTATACCTTCTTTCTTAACAAAACTTCCTTTAGTTAAAAACCATGTAGTAAAAAATTAAAAGTATTTGTAATATGATTAATTATAATTGATGCACACATGGAAAAACATACTTTATCTTGTTATACCCTAATAAAATGTGTGAAACCATCACTAAAATTCATTATAGCTGCACCAAGGAAAATGTATACACATTTAAAAGTTGTTATTTTTGTGTACTCTACTCTTACACTCCTAATTTTTTTGCTTTTTAAATTAAATATGGTTTAATTGATATGTGGTCATTAAGTCCTGAGGGTTTAGTTGTGTTTAATTTAATTTGCCAATATGTTTCTCTACAACACAACCAGTTCTCCCAATCACCGCCCCAGGGTCAACCAGTACTTGTTCCAAAATTCCAAACATAAATTCTCTATGGGTAGTTTCTGAGTGTAGGTGTTTGCATAGTGCATTATTCATGTTTTTCCTTTTCATATTGTAGGTATGCTCATATATTCTTTTGTTTAGATTTCCCTACATAAAAACAAGGGCAGTCCCTGCATACAGCTAAATAGACTATACCCCTGGTATGACAGTTACCCTTTCTGAAAGTGACCTGACTATTCAAACTGTTTTCCAACACTACTTGTTCCTTGTCTATAATGTACCTACAATATGCACACCTACCACATTTTTTGTCCCAGTTACAGTCTGTTTTTCCACCGCCTTGTTGTTCCTCTCAAATAATTTCTTTAAATTTGTCCCTGTTTTATGTACATATCGGGGTTCATTACCTATCCTGTCCACAATCTCCTGGTTGTGTCTTAACATTTTCCAATATAACTCTACTATTTTTTTTAAATCACTAGAACAATTACTATACTGAATAACCAAGGCCCTTCTGAAATTATTTTCTACTGCATTATTAATTGTGGATTTACCTAATTTATACTGGGTGTTACCCAATAGGGGTATAAATTTAGTCCCCCACCCCTTAATTTAATTTGCTGTTTCCACTATTAAATTGATGGGATATCCTCTACCTCTGAAAAATTCTGAAATTAAGTCTGTTTCAGAAAGGAGATCATTCTTTTCTGAGGTCATTCTGGCTGCCCTGACCATCTGACCCTTAACTATACTCCTCTTCTGCTTCCAGGGGTGTGCACTCGTGGATGGAAGGTAAGAGTTACTAAATGTGTCCTTGAAATGTATTTTAGATTTCAAATTACCTTCATATTTTTCAATTTAAACATCAAAATAGTCTATTTTATTAAGACCTACTTTGTATGTGAACTTCAGAAAATTAGTAGTGGAGTTTAAATATACAATAAAGGACCTATGTATTCTTCAGGCCCTTCCCAAATGATAAAAATATCATCCAGAAAATGGCTGTACAATTTGATGTGCTTACTATACACAGATCCAAAAATGTATCTAGTTTCCCACTTGAGGAGGGCCAAGTTGGTGTATATGGGGGCACAGACTGCCCATATAGCAACGCCTCTAATTTGCTTAAAGTTCTCCCCTCAAAGTAGATAAAGTTATTCTCCAATATTACCCTCATTAGTTCCACTAATATATCCACCTCCATCCTAAATGTAGAATTTCTCTCCTTTAAGTCCAAAAACGTATCAAGACCTTCTTCCACTGGAATACAGGAAAAAAGGTCCACCACATCAACGGTCAAAAAACATGTTTCCCCTTCATATGTCGCCAGTGTTAAGCTGCTCAAAAAAATCCCATGAATCTACCAATAAATGTTCATAATCTTTTATTAAATGCTTTAAAGAATAATCTAAAACGGTAGCTATAGGGTATGTTTTTGATTCTGCACCAGAAGCTATGGGCCTATAGGGAAGATCTGTGGTGCTTTTGTGAACTTTGGGAATGCCAAAGAAGGAGGCAATCCTAGGTTTTTTAATCTGCAGTATCCCCCCCACCTTTGAATCTAACCTCTCTTCCAAAATTAATTCTTCAATTAACAGATCTATTTTCCTGTAAGCAATATTTATTTCATTGATGGATACTGGCTCATACATAGTACTATCATATAACATTTCTATGATTCTACTTGAATAGTCCAGTGCATCCATTAAGACCATTCCTCCCCCTTTATCTGGTTACATAATTCGGAGATCTCTATCCCTACATAACTCGTCCAGTACTTCTTTTTCTTTAGGGGTTAAATTAGATGTATATCCACATTTTTCTTTCTATTTTCATCCATACTTAATGTATAAATGTCTGAAATACATGCTGCCTCAAAAACTGTAAACTATGCATGGTGCAATACAATCATGACCTCATATTTCTGACTTCTGATATCATACGCTATTATGACTAACCAAAAGGAATTATCTGCTACTGATCTTAACAGTAATGCACATTGTAATTTACCCATGCCTCCTTTGTCACATGGATGACGAAGTATAAGGAAGCCCGGTTTAAGAACTCTTTGATTTCTACCAGTCTACTGTTTAAATGCCTCCCTTATACCAGAGAGAACCATCATTCGTCACAGGAAGAGCAAGCTATTTATATACCCTAACAAAAGATGTAATCTAAGCTTCCTCTTGTCTTCTTGCCCAGTATCTAGAATTCAACAATCTCAGATATATACTTAGTTTGCCACTCTAACTATTTGACAGAAACAGGACCAGCTTCACAACTCAGTAGCATATGCCCGTGATCTGCTTCATTGTGACTACAGTGCTAGTTTCATGCGTTTACCACTGGACCTACTACAGATTAGTAATGCATAGTTTGGTTAAACAAGGTTCACCAAATCTCATTCACCTGAAGTGGTTTGGACAAGAACACATTTTGAGATAGTGAAACCCCTCCAATGCTGGAAGTTGCCATATACACTCTATAGCTAAATCTAACCTAACCTAACATCATGACACATTTGGGTAAAGTTATATTTTTACTCAGAAGGACTGTGTGTTTAGCTGAAAGAGCAAAACAGATTCTTTGAATCATGTTTCTTCAGATCACACTTAAGACATTTATAGAGCGCATATTTCCATCAGGACCATCAGGGCATATCTAAGTAGCTTAGTGGTAATTTCACCAATTATAAAATACCTTAAACTGTATCGTCATGCAGTAGGCTGAACATCTGGATGGGTCATCTCTGAGCAACACAGGTCCTTTGTCTGTCTTTCGTACTATTCTATATAACACATTTTAAATTATATTCTATATAACACATTTTAAATTAACATTATAAATATACCATGCAGTTCAGTCCTCCTTTATTTTTACATAAAACTCCTCATAAATATTTCACATTGGTGCTAAAATAATCTATTTGGATGTAAGACAAGGCTTATAATAAGACTAGCGTTTTATTTTCACTTTATTCTTTTCATATTACATGATATTGATTTACTGCTTTATTTATTTACATATGGTCTTTTGTAAGAGTGAAAAGAATGTTAATAAGAAATGTTCACTTTTTATATCAAATGTATATAAGAGCTGCTTTGATTCTAATTTTATTTTTAGTATTAAGTATTACAGCTTCATAACCTATGCGGCATAGCTTTAAATGAGTCTTTATGCTCTTTAAGTGAATGAATGATGTAATTGAGTAATCATTCAATTGATTAATTAATTAAGCTATACTGCTATCAGATATATAAGATGTGGGTCACTACACTGTGTTAAACTTGTCTGAAGAAGCGTGCATTGGCAGCATGCGAAAGCGCTTACTCTTTTTTGGATTTTATGCAATAAAGCTGTTACATCGTTCGTGGTGGTGGTCTACCTGCTTTCTTGATTACTTTCGTACTATTCTGCATTCTATACACTTGCCTTCACTAGCTAGGTTACCCATACTCAGAACTTCTGTAATGGCAGAGAAGATATTTATTCTCTTACCATCACCTCTTGTTCTTTTCATAAAACAAACAATCTTGTCTGCTGCTTCAACAGTTCATAAGAAACATCCTCATACATGCAACTGAATTAAAGGGTCCTTTTTCCATCCCGTCAGGCTACAGGGGAAATCCTTCTTTTGATATCAAAGGTCTTTAATATCTCAACCCTACTATTCATCAAATTTTTTTATGCCATGCTTTCTGGTTCCTTATAAATCTCCCCCCAAAAAATTTGCCCTTGTTACCTGGCCCAAATGTTCATAGGTTCATAGGTTTGCATGTTCAGCAGTCAACCTTATAACCAATTAGCCTTCAGGAAGATTCACTGTTATAACCTGAAAATGATAGTTTCTACTATCCAGATGGGTAGTAGAATGTATCTCTCTGTCTCTCTCTATATATATATAATATATATATGAATATAAATATATATATATATATTTATATATATATATATATATATATATACATATAGTTTACTAAAAAATGTGGAATGGCACTTATGCAAAACTGGAATGGTTGAATGCATATTTTTCAGGTTCCGTAATGCCAGTCCAGAAATGTTTGATCCCACATTAGAGAACGGTAGTGTGCATTCGGTAATATGGGATTGATGTTTTGAAGAGATCATACTAGAGTGGGGATTGGGAAATTCACCCTTTTTCTCATTGTAGTGCGATCTCAGAGTTGGAATATATAATATGCAGGGGGGCTTGTCCCCCTGCAAACCTGTAAAAACCTGTGCTGTAGATCTATAATAACCACAGCAGCTTCAGCACAAGTGCCTGAGAATCTGACATTACCTTCTGACATTTGAATAGGTTTTAATGTGGATATCGAGGAGATGATTTCCAACATTCTGTAAAAGTGACATTCCCAAATTCGAAATATCAGTCTGGGCAATTAAATGGATATTGTTTTGAGATTCAACATTCTGATAGTAAACCTATATACACACACACACACACACACACACACACACACACACACACACACACACACGCGCGCGCGCGCACACGCACACACACACACACACACACACACACACACACACACACACACACACACACGCACACATGCACACAGACACACAGACACACACACACACACACACATTAATATAGCTTTATTTATCTATATCTGTATCTATATCTATAGCTATATTTATATCTGGGTCTATATCAAAAAGTCACAAGGCTAAAGATTTGAAGCATGTGTTTGGAAACTGAAAAAAAAAACTTTACTCAGAGATTGCATAGCATTATGGAAAGGACAAACTTCCAATCCAAAGAAATAACAGCAACTGACAAAAATCTGCTTTGATGTGCCAAATATTCATGTACATACATATCAATATTATTTTGAAAGTGTAGTAATGAATGGCTCATTCTTCTTATATGGAAGAATATATTTGATAATCTTGAAGGCTAAACATAAGCAGTGGGTTCCAGCACTACTATGCCATGCCATTTATTGTTACTGATATTTGTTTTCAGTATTAATTTCCTTGCTATGGTATTACTCTACTAGTGGCTGTCCTACAATGTTCCTAAATTATATTTTTGAAATATGCCTTATCAGCTGTGAAGAACATCAGTTTTAACTACATTATTAAACAAGACTTATTGTTTGAATTTTACAATGATGTATATGAATACTGTTTTATAAGAGCGGATAGGAAATGTGAAGAAAGTTGTCAACATAAGCAAAGGAAGTTGATTAGAGATTTAAAACAGTATAGGGACAACAAAGCCTACACATTTAAGGGTGGATTATATAGAATTAAAAATACTAATGAACATGTAAATGTTGATGAGTTAAGAGGTATGGGTAGTAATTCCAATGATGGTCTAGTAAATGAAGTTTTAGGTGAGGACAACTGTGTACATGAACCCCTGGAGGGTAGTAATGTTAATGGAACTTGTTTGGAGGTCAGGTCCCCAAACCCCATGGACCCAAAAACAGGTCTAGATTTTATAACACATTTAGGGGAGGGTGATGGTGAAGAAGTAAATGAACAGGATTTTTCCATGGGAAGGGGGAAAGGAAGGAATCAAAGACAAACCAGAAGGAAAGTGAAAGTATAATGACTGGTGAGGATGGTGAGACTACATCATACAATGGGTTCAAGATTTTTAACCTTAGTGGAACAGAAATTAAACCGGAACATTTTCAACTGTTCGCAAAAGGTTTTAAATTTGTCCCATCTAAGGGTTTTGATGTATGTGATGGCATTATAGAATTGAAATATTTTGTTAGAAAGATTCATTTTGCCTTGATATTTGAACAACAACAACAACAACACAAAGATGGGGAAGCAATTTTTAGACAAGCAAGTATTTACAACCCACCATTAAGCCTTATTTTCTGGTGTTAGAAGAATATAAAATCTGTTAACAAAACCTCAATAGATGATGCCCATAATCCACTCCTTCTGGTATCTCCCAATGTTAGGGTAAGCAGGACAAATGAGTCAAAAAGATGGGAGTTTGACCAGTTACAAGGTGAAGGAAGCCAAAAGATGTTTAGAAAAATATGCTTCAAGCACACATAAGAAGTGTTCTATTAATTTAATGATTTGCAAAGACCCCCCCCCTCCTCCCACTGGAACCCATAATGAGCAGCTGAATTTTTTAAGTCAAACGAGGATTCAGCTCAACAGTTACTGACCAATTTCACCTCAAAATAATCTGGCTTGCAGAGCTTAAAAATGAAAAAAAAAACATAGCTAGATTAGTTAAATATGGTCTGGGTACAACAAGTAGAAACAGTCTTACATACTAACAATATGCAGTAAAAAAGTACCCTCCCCAGATCCATAAAAACAGATATACTGATTTCACTTGTTTCTATCTTTAATCTGCATGCTGACCTTTTTCATTAACACAATTAAAATTGCATGATACAGTTTATCAATTATAGCAGTATGTCATTAACTCTCTTGGCATGTCTCATTACTGATCACAAACCAAAAACACATTATCCCATCTGGTTTACTATCAAAATGTAGAAGTGCAGTTAAGCGAACACGGGAATGCCGAATGTGTGTTGGCTGATCCCCATATTGCCAAACTATAATTCTACGAATGTCCTTTAGTGAATGCCACTATGCATTCGCTCATATGACATCAACGTTACGAATAGAGTTCATGGTACAGTGCAGATTGGGAAATTTACCCTATTTATCACTGTAGTGCCATCTCAGAGTTGGAATATATCATTTTCAGGGTGCGTGTGTGTGTGGGGGGTGCAGCCCCCACATAGGGGGTGCAGGGGAGCTTGCCCCCATACAAAAATGTGAATTAAAGTGAAGGATTACAGCTTCCAGCAGTCTCTACTGCAGCATTATGTACATCATTCCATAGCTCAGTGATGTCTATGGAATAAACCTCCCATTCCAGAGCCTTCTTCTTACAACAAACGCTTAGGTTCATTTGCATGTCCCTTCCACACCAATGTCTTCTGCTTAACTGCTATAGTTCATGCAAGCATCAGAAGGATGCAGTTTGCCATTTTTATTTATCCTTACTTCAAAGGAATATAATATAATAACTAAGGCATCAGGCTGTAGTGCTGGAACCTACTGCTTAATTCTCAGCAGTTTCCCATATAAACCACATTACCTAATGCTCCAGAGTCCTGCGTTAAAAACAATCTTCAGGTCTCAGTGAGTTTTCCTGGTAAGATGTATCAAGGAATCAAGCTCAGTGTATTCTTTGCTGGTCATTCCATTCTTTTCATCCAATAGACTTTTTGCAAATCTATCCCATGCAAGTGGGGAGGGATTATAACTTCTTAAATGGGAATTCTATCAGCTTTAGCTTTTCATGTTTCTCATCAAATGGTAATTCTGTAACTGTGCTTAACACGCAGGAAAGTGGACTGCATACTGCAGTTTATTAGGTGTCTTTTACCTTAGCCTGTTGAAGGCCTCTAGGCATAGTGTGCTATTCTTGTGACAGCCTGAGGTCATTAAGGTATTACGAGACCTCTGCAGTCACACAGTGTACAGATAAGGAATATGAGAATCAAACACAGGTGATGCTGGATGCAGGTAATTTATGCCATTGTGTCTTTACTTGTAAGCTAGGCTATAACACTAAGGTGTCTGGACAGCTAAAGTAACAACAGAATACAGGCCAGGTATGAAAACATAACCTCTTCAGAAGAAGGCTGTGATTGGAATTGCTTGATTCCTTACTATATAACATTTCATGCAACCATTCAGAAATCATGAGTCAGAAAAACCACAGAATGATTTAATACAGAAAGCAACAGCAGGATATGGTGGTCTACATTTTTATTGGGGTGAGAAGTTTTTACTACTGTCTTTTTCCAATCTCAGCATGTCATAACCTAGTATTAACAAGTTTCACCTGTGCCATATTAGTGCTGTCAGCTATCCTGCTTAGGACATAAAAGAGTAAAAAGTTTAAAAGGTTCCTCCCATTGAAACAGAGACCTCTAGGCACACCCTGCCATTTGTGAAAGGTGCACACAGTGACTCTTTGCTTATGCCCACACAGGAAGTTTGCAGCTGTGGAGTTACATGTGGCTTATCAAAGGGTTTAAATATATGTCAGAATGAAGAAGGATTTGGGTTCAAACTTTTACTGAATGATAAATCCATCATACTTAATTAATGACTGATGGTAGCTTTCTACATGCCACCAGGAGTGAACTGCACATTTGTTGGCTGAAAATGAATACTGAGATATAATTTTTGGGGATTTTGTTATGGTTTCTACACAGCAAACACATGAAGATTTATTTACATCCTGCCAGTGAGCTGTTTAGTGCTCGGAAATGCAACCACGGACACTCCTTCATAAAGCTTCTGAGCTACACAAACAAACTCTTTTATATAGTTTGGTGTCCAAAATCATCTGTGTAAGCTTAGTAAATATTCAAGAAAATGGATTTTTTTCTAATTTTGTCAAAATACTTCTTATGATGAGAACTGCTAAACATTCTGATCAAGCCATATTACAAGCCAACATACAGTTCCCTTAACATATGCGTTGCGTGTCAAATTAGATTACTAGATGTAGCATATACATTATATCAGTTTTCTTGTTCTTAATGACGTTTTCAGTTATAATTAATTACATTACTAATACAATGATTGGTACAAATACATGTAAGCCAATATAATTACAAATATTTATTACATTTGAAATCCAAAAAAGTCAACTTCAGGAATAAGAAACATGGAGCACAGAGCAAACACATGTAAGGAGGAGCATACAGTTCTGAAAGGACAACACACAAAGTGCAGAATGATGGTGCAAATGCATGGGGCATCATCTGTTGGGTGGGTATGTACCAATTGCCATCCATATGTATGCATGTAAGGCGGGATAAGAATCAAAGGCATAATTCATACACCAAAGTGCGAAGCATATCAAAAGAGATTTCATTCTAATGTAGATGATAATAATGCCTGCTAACACTGAGAATTAAAAACTGCAACTTCCATCATCAGGGAGATGAGCATGTAATCCATAAAACACCAGAGGCCAGCATATGCAGCTAATAAGTACTTTATTCAAAAATGACTATTAGTTAGGCATGTAATGCCACAAAATGCACTATTATCAGTTCAAACCGGTTTCGGCTTTTCAACCTTCATCAGTGAAAAAGTATTTGTCATGCACAGAATCTCATAAATATTTATAGATATTTATAGATGCCATCAGCCAATGGAAATATGGTATAGTCCTATATATGTAGGACAGACATCACGTTCAGTCAGAGTTAGGATGGTTGAACACAAAAGTGATATCAGAAATAAAAAAGAGACCAATGCTCTGTATATACACACCTGAAAACATAATAATGCCAAATTCATGTTCATGATCACAGACAAAATAACTGGAGACAGGAGCAACCAACAAGGGGGGCATAGCATTTTGAACCACAAAGAAAAATATTGGATAATTCACCTCGGGGCACTATTTCCCCCTGGCCTTAATGACCATTTATAATCTAATAGACTATTGGGATTAATAGATTATATATACTGGAACCATCTGAATTATAGTATATGTGGTATGATTGTGAAGAATATGAAATAATCTGAGATTTATTTTCCTAAGTATGGTATGGATCATATTGGTTTATTAACCATGAATCCAGTTAAACAAATGACATTGTCTATGTTGTATGTTTTCACATTACTATAGGCTATAGTAGTTTGAATAGCTTATATAAAGGCAAGGTAAAATGTGGGCTATATACTAGTAGGCCGATGTTACTTGATCTACCCATTTTATTGCCTAATACATCCAGCTACATATCACTGAACCCTTTTATGTCATTTTGTGTTTATGAACACACAATTGCCAGTACAGGTGGTGAATTCTTGTTCTAGCAATGGTTCAGCATACTAGTTTATTCCAAGTATTTGTGTGTTCAGCCAGTTGACTACTTTTACATCCAACATTGCCATTAATAGTAAATGTATAGATATACATTATAAACATTGATATGGTGCACCATGATTTGTTAATGGCATTAATATTAGTAACCCCTATCATATTATACATATTTTCATGTCATTGGGGACCTTGTGGTTTGCTCACAGCATGTCCTCAGTGCAGTATACTATTGACAGTCTTTTTCTATTTTTGTTGATTACTTTTTATGTATATAATTCTTATTTTTGTTGATCATCTTTTATGTATATTATTCACATTACATGTTATTTTGTAACAACATATTTACATCATATATTTTGTTTGTATTGTTTGTAATATGCTTTTATTTTTACTATGATGATGATACTAATAGTTATATATTATTATATAAACATCATTGAGAAACCAGCTTAAGGGTTGGACTATACCATATTTCCATTGGTTGATGGCATCTATAAATATTTATGAGATTCTGTGCATGACAAATGCTTTTTCATTGATGAAGGCTGAAAAGCCAAAACCAGTTTGAACTGATAATAGTGCATTTTGTGGCATTACATGCCTAACTAATAGTCATTTTTGAATAAAGTACTTATTAGCTGCATATGCTGGCCTCTGGTGTTTTATGGATTAATGGTTTGGCCGAGCATACCGTACTTGCGAGGTGTTGAGTTCTTTACAGATGATCATGTAAGCCACACAGCCTGCATCACTGTTTTATAACATTTGAATGGATAAATCAGGAAGCACTAATACTGGATCAAGTTATAATATACCACACTCACCACCATGAGTAACTGACTGGTATTTCATGGATGCCATAAAGTGTAACTTCCTGTGTGTCCTGTATTATGATTTAGAATAGTGCACTGTCCTCTAGTTAGGTGCTAAATATCACTGAAAACTGAGACTAAGACAGCAGGTAGCAATCTGGACATTGGAACCATTTAGAGGTCCACTAGGGAATGCCACAAGTCTTTTTACACCTCAGAAAGCAGAATCCTACAACAGTGCCTGAAAGCTATAATCCAATAAGCAGTTAAATATGTACATATGCCTCAGAATGTTGTTGTGAGGACCTCTGTGATGCATGGATTGCACCAATTTGCTAGAGTTAAAGGTGGCACTGGTAACTTTGTGATTATAGCAATGGGACAATCAGGGGACACTGCTTCATATCTCCTTTCCTTTATTGCATTTATTCATTTCTTCAATCTTTATTGACTGGTTTGCTCCCAGTATGCATAGTTTGTTTTCAGAGGAGCCTGAAAGTGGTAGGTATTACATACAGCTTTGTGACAGAAATTTGATATATGACTGATTGTTACTTAGTGCAATTACTAAGTATCAAGCTTACACAGATACTGTGGCAATTAAAGCTCACTGTTTAATTCTTAAAGTTTTTTTTGTAGGAGGTGTTACTCTCTGCACCCCTAAAATATTTGTTTTCCCCTTGCACCCCTGCTAGTTATGTATACTATCTCTGGGATCATTGCATATGAAAGTAAAGTGAATTCACAGAGGTACTGCAGTCTCAGCCTTTAAACGCAAATCAAACAAACTTCACATTAGAGTGCTGATTATGAGTGCTTCATTAAGTCTGTTATTCATTATAAACAGATTTATGTCATTAAAACAATCTTCTTCCTTCGGCTTTATCCTGGTTAGGGGTCGCCACAGCGGATCACCATGTCCGCACATTGATTGGCAGTGGAGTTTACAGTGTCGAGTTGCCAGCCCTGTGCCCAACCTTCCACAGAAGGCACACACACACACCTAGGGCCAATTTAGAGTGCCCAATCCACCTGCAGCATGTCTTTGGGAGGAAACTGGAGCACCTGGAGGAAACCCACACGACCACAGGGAGGACATGCAGACTCCGCACAGAAGGCACCCCAGCCGAGGATCGAACCAGAGAACCTCTTGCTGTGAGGCAGCAATGCTAACCACTGCACCACCGTGGCCACCCTAGATTTATGTCATTAAAACAATACGCCTTTAAAAATCCTTCACTTTAAAAGGGAGTGGCATGTGTCACTAGAGGTCTGACATCACTCAAATAAAACTTTTTGAACTACAAGCACTTCTGATTTGTGAGCCTCTTTACTTTCACTATCTTGGCATTGTATATTCTTTATACCAATATATAGATCTGAAATGGTGTCAAAATAGTTTTGATACAGCAAGCTGCTTTTGTGACTCACTCTGACTTTTTTAGATTAGCTGCACTTCAGTGTTATAATATGCTTCAGCAGACGGCCTGTAACAGTCTACACAGAAGGAAGGCATACAGGAAATGTATGTGGAGGAAAGAGAAGACATTTTTTTCTCTGTGGATAGGTATCCCACTTCAAATATATGGAGTGAGAAGTGATGATGGAAAGGGTGATTGAGAAGCAGAGGAGAGGAAAGGTGAGTGTCTAACAAAGGCATACAAACATACACAAAGTAATGCAGGCAAACAAGTATGGATGTGTACATATCAGATGAAATAAAACATGGACTGGACAAAGACAGATGGTTCAAATGAATGTGGGATATGGTGTAATAGGATGGGTACCCCTAGCTGGAGCTTTTGGCAATGGTAGTATACTGGCGACCAACTGGCTCAGAGAAATATCAGTATGACCAATTGGATGGCTGAAATGGGTCAAGGTGGCCAGTGGCAGAGGCAATATCCTCCTGTGGAATCCTGAGGGGGGAGGCTTACCTGTTAACAGCATCTGCACTGCATTTCTAAAGCAGCATGATAGTTGTCACCCAGTGCGCTATTACACTGTCATTGGTCACCCAGTGTGCTGTTACACTGTCATTGGTCACCCAGTGTGCTGTTACACTGTCATTGGTCATCCAGTGTGCTATTACACTGTCATTGGTCACCCCATGTGCTATTACACTGTTACTGATCACCCAGTGTGCTGTTACACTGTCATTGGACACCCACTGTGCTGTTACACTGTCATTGGTCACCCAGTGTGTTATTACACTGTCATTGGTCGCCCCATGTGCTATTACACTGTCACTGATCACCCAGTGTGCTGTTACACTGTCATTGGTCACGCAGTGTGCTGTTACACTGTCATTGGTCACCCAGTGTGCTATTACACTGTCATTGGTCACCCAGTGTGCTATTACAGTGTCATTGGTCTCCAGTACCTCCTTCTATACTGACAGCTGGTCCACAATAAGCAATTGAGTCTGGCTACCTACTTTGTAGAGGTCAGTACCCTCTTAGTGAGCCACTCCTAGTCCTTGCACCTACCACAGTCATAGCTACAGGTGAGACAGGGGATGCTGCTGCCTAACGTACCTGTGGCTGATTGACATCATCATGATCTGCACCAGGGAAACACAAAAGGAAGGGTGACATAGGGGAATATGTTCTATAAAAGGCAGAATTACTATTGTAAAAGTCAATAGGTAACACACAATTTAACTCTCCTGTGCTGAAATGTGAGCTTTCTCTTGCAACATGCAGTGCAGATGGCCTCCTGTTCTTCCCATGGTGAAAGACAAAAAGAAAAACAGCCTTCACTGATAGGATTGCAAAACTACACTCATACATCTGTGTGAAAGATAGCAGCAGTCTAGAAGTATGCTCCCAACCTCACAACCAAGGCACTGGCCCTCATTATATGCAATATAGCAGATGTCTGACATGGTGGCCACAACCTCAGAACTAAGCTACAGTATCATATGCAAGTTCACAGCCTCACAACGGAACAGCTGTGCATTGCCTCAGAGTATACAGCAGTGCCATGACAAATAAACAAACAACTGACGCAACACAGGTACATTACCCCACAGTACGCCCTGGTATCATTCAGAGGAAATAGCCTTTATTACAAAAACTTGTCAGAACGACTGAATAAAAAATACAGCCACACTATGAAAAATGGTATCACCACCAAATATTTACTATACCACTTAGGACATTACTACCTAACCTCTGCATCCCACCACTGGAGGCTTTCAGAGTTGTAGTGTTACAGGTCATTATACTGCTGCCTGCATCACTCATTGGTTTGGTGGGTGCATGTATTCTATGTAAGAATAACAGCCATGTTGAATATCGCATCCATCTTATGAAATGGACCAGAATAGGGTCCCAGCAGCTGCTCCCTGAACTGAGCATATAGGAGAAAGAGCATGATCTTGCTATCCATAGCACGCCAAGCCAGCACATTCTCTATGGGGAATAAATGCTGGCAGCCATTTCGATGAATATTATGTAAAACAGATGATACTGATGCTTTGTACTGAAAATATAACTTCTAAATCATTGGCAGTATAGCCTAGTGCTGCCATAAAGCTCACATATACGTGCAGGCAGCATGCGGACATCCTTAAGGACAGCATTATCACTGGTATGTGGTAGAACTTAAGTCCACATTATGTCACCCTGTGACATAGACCTATATGGAATCCAGCTTCATTTGAACACATGTTGCTCAAACCACTGTATACTTGCAGCTTAAGCAGATGTGCTGCCATTTTAATTGCCAAATAATATAACAGAACAGCATGAAGCAAGTTTCTGGTAACAAAGTAGAATACTATTAAGAACATATATTCCAGAGGAGACACGCAGTGTTTTGCAGTACTGCGGTAAGATGCATTTTTCAGGTGTTCGGTACTTGTGAACTCCTGTATTGGAACAGTGTATAGCTACAAAAGGTAGATTGTACTATGATTTCCTGCAACTTGTTCCTGCATATAGCATGTAGATAATATTTTTGGCTATATAGCCACCCTGTAGCTTTAGGAAGACAGCCCACTATCAGGACTGCCTATCTCTACATTATGTGGTATATCATAAACAGATGACATACTGTCTGCATTTGCTGTGGGAACACCTGGAATGGACCAGACCATATGTAACCCCAAGATCATAGCCCATTAGTCTACTATCACTTGTGACCCTCCCCCACACACACAAGTGACCTCTTGTAAAGCATTCCCTTCCCAGGTATATCACTGTGGACCTTTGTGTAGCTGCTTCCTCAGCTGTCCCAGCTGTATAAATGCATACGCTGCCATCCCAGCTGTATAAATGCATATACATAATACATATAATATATTATAATATACATAATAGCTCACATATCAGTGTCTCACCTGTCAAACTCTTAAGGCAAAACACAAAGCCAAACATATTGGTCATATGGAATTCCATCATGAGGCACATTGATGTCCCTCTCACCAGGCTGGATAAGGAGAAGGTCATGGTCAGCTGTCTGTCAGGTGCCAGGATCCACCATATCACACATGCACTCAAGTCTCTCAACAACAGGTACTGTTATGACTCTGTCATAGTCCATGTTAGTGTTAACAACTTGAGACGTACTTCTCTGGACTATATAAAGAGAGACATGATTGAGCTCTCAGACTATGTGTCTTAGGCTGGTATGTCCCTAACCTTAAGCAGAAGTTTACCTTCACCTAGGATGATACCTCAATGCAAACAGTAAATGACTGACTTCAATAATTTGCTCAGTTTCTGGTGTCATTCCAAGAGGTACAGTATCTGCCAGCCTGGGATGACATGATTCATAGACCTTAATACTTTCCCAGAGATGGTCTTCTTCTGTCACCCCTGGAATTTTGGCTACTGTCCAAGACTTCTGCCACCCCCATAGTGCCTTTTTTAGGCAGCGCCTCAAGGACAAAATTTGTGATGTAAGAACTCCATCTAAAAATAACCCCAAGATTTTGCTGCTAAACATTAAGAGCCTTATCACGAAAATGCTTTCACTGAAAGCAGTCCTCACCTTGGATGACATAGACATTTGTGCAGTCAAGGAGACCTGGTTCAAGGCTATAGGGAACACCCCAGCCAT
This sequence comes from Protopterus annectens, assembly GCF_019279795.1. NCBI lineage: Eukaryota > Metazoa > Chordata > Ceratodontiformes > Protopteridae > Protopterus > Protopterus annectens. The sequence continues at coordinate 867,277,462 of NC_056725.1, read as the reverse complement.
ATCACTCCTTCCACACGTTAAGACCACAGATTGAAGGCATGAAAATTAAATGAGGCGGTGTATCAATATTCATTAAAGATAAATACACCTCCAGATTTGTTAGGCAGCATGATTCCCTGGAGATACATCAGGTGCAATTAACTGTTGGTAGGACACCTATTCAAGTCATTGCCAGCTACAGGACCCCTTCCATGAATCAAGACACCCACTCTGCCTATTTGGATCTACTCGAGTCTATCAAGCTACATCCAAACGCCATGGTTTTGGGCGACTTTATCTACCCATCCATTGACTGTGGAAATTACTCCTGCACAAACTCACTTGCCCAAAGGTTCCTCAACTTCATTAGCTTCAATACCCTGAACCAACTAGCTGACACCCCACAAGGGGTGCCAACATCCTGAATCTGGTGATTACCATTATTGGGGACCACTGTAGCACCCCCACTGTGAGATCTTCCTTAGTGAGACCACAAATCAGACTCATTCAAAGTAACTATCACACCTCACCAACTAAACTAAAAAACTTCTCCAAAACAGATTACAACCTCTTACAGGATGGTATAAATAGCTTCACTGCACCTCCACTCTCAAATGGAACTGGCAAACATGCCGTATTCTACACAAATGCTTTATACAAACACCTGAAAAACTGCATTGACCCGGCCATACCTGATAGGACCAAAACAAGCTCCTCAGGGAGGAGCAAACCTGCCTGGTGGACAACTGCCATTAACAGGCTTTACTATAAGAGGAAGAAATTGTTGTCTAAGAGTAAGAGGGAGTGAGCTCTAAACTGGAAACACTTCCTCCTCAGCTTAAACAAGCAAATAAGACTTTGTGTGAAGTCCTCCAAAGCTAACTATGAATCCAGATTAGTTTCCTCAACTAAGGACAGCCATAAGGCATTCTTTAGTTACATCTGTAACCTAAAAGGAAAGGCCCAGATTTGTGTGAACTGGTAATTAATGATACCACATATACTGAGCCTGTGGACATTGCTAGCTGTTAGCTGACAGGTTCTGTGAAAACTTCACTCCCCTGTCCCTGCCACACATACCCCAAGACATCACTGCCACCTGTCCACCACCTTGTATCTCTAAAGCGCAGGTCATGAACGCCCTCTCTAAGGTCAAAAACACAGCATCCATGGGACCTGATAATATCCCAGACTGCATCCTGCATGGACTCAAACATGAATTAGCAATGCCTTTGGGTACTCTTTTCAATCATAGTCTAAGCATTGGTTTCATCTAAGCTGAAAGGAAAAAGGCCATTGTTATCCCCTTGCACAAAGATGGTGCTTCCACTGACCCTGGGAACAATAGACCTATTAGCCTGACTAGCCTTATCTGCAAGTCCATGGAAAGAATCACCATGGAACTTATCAACAAAGATATGGATAATATCCAAACACTTGAGATCCTACTTAATTTGGATTTTTGAAAGGGAGATCATGCCTGTTAAACCTGGTGGACTTCTTTGAGGCAGTCACCAAGGCCCTTGATGAGGGGAAACCTGTACATGCAGCCTATCTAGACTTGGCCAAGGCTTTTGACACTATCCCTCACTCAGGCATAATTGACAAACTCACCTAGCTAAGTATCAATCTCTATGTCATTAGATGGGTCACTAAGCTGCTCACTGATAGAACCCATATAGTCAAAATAGGGGAATTCACCTCTAACAGCAGACCTGTAACCAGTGGTATTCCATATGGATCAGTCCTGGGACCTTTACTGTTTGGAATCTATTTATCTGAAGTGCAAGATAAAACTAAACATCTGTGGGTGAAAAAGTTTGCTGATTACTGCAAACTGGGAGTGGTCATAGACTCTCCAAACAATGTCAACATCCTACAATACTGTCTTACACAGACAAATGATTAGTGCCAAAGTCATGACCTTAAACTAAATGTAAAAAATGTATTATCATCCCTTTCTGTAAGAGTGATGTTCCTGCTAACTACCACATCAATAACAACACCTTAAGTATGCACTCAGTGGTGAGAGACCTGGTTACACAGGTTGACAGCAACCTTACCTTTGATCACCATGTCTCCGCTGTAGTAAGGGCATTCTATATTGCTCATCTCATAGGTAAGGGCACTGCCTGCAGAAAAAAAGAAGTTATAGCTTCCCTGTACTCTTCCCTCATCAGGCCAATAACTGAGTACAATGCCCCTTTTGGTATTTACCTTTCCAAGCACCTGCAGCAATTGGAGAGACCACAAAGGTTCCTCACAAGGAAAATTCAAGGTCTTCAGCATCTGTGCTATGAGGATCATCAGAAATCACTGTCACTTTATTCTGCTTCATACAGACTACTCAGAGGTGATCTCTGACTTGCATATAAGGCAATCTTTGACCCTGCTTTATTGGAAATGCTGCATATCTATTAAGTCAAATGGTACAAGGGTTACTCGCTCTAATGGCTTTAACCTGGTATGTGACATTAATAGAACCTGCTGGAGGGACAGATTTGTCTCCCACAGGGTACCACTGCTTTGGAACAGACTCCCACTTCATGTCAAGCAGAGCACCTCATTTGCCCTCTTCAAATGCAATCTGGATGATTGGATGAGTAACTGTAAATTCACCCCAAGGGGTTCCACCTATGTCCCTCTTGGACAGGGGTGATAAGTGCTGATTGTGGAAATGAGGGTAAAACTTGGATAAGCTTGTAAGGGCCCTAGGGTCATTAGCCTAGTAGCTTCCTATGATCCCATGATCCTATGATATGAATATGCATAACATTTGTCTGGGATATCAGTGGACTACTCCACTGTCCATATCATAGCACATAATTCATATCTATTGTATTCCTATCCCATTCTAAACCAGTAAAGTCTGGAGCCCACAGCTATGTCTCGTCTCCATAGCTGACATCACATCCTCAAGACAGGGCAGGGAGCAAAGACTGGACATCCTGCTATGGCACTCTTGGACTCATGAGCATTTTCTGCTGAGGAAAAGGGATGCTCTCCAGCTATTCTGAACCATATCTGGGGGATTCTGGTGCACAACAGTAGTGCTGTGGTTGGGTTGAATTGCATAATCAGATAGACCTGCAAGAAAACATGCAATGTAGTGAGACATGGTCATTAAGCTATTGGAAGACTACCTCCCACTGTAAGTCTAACTGGCACACAGGAACTCCTAGTGTCTCTGCATGGAGATAATGAAGACACAGGTATCATACCTGGTGGGCAGAACACAGGTTCTGTGATGGTCTGCCCTCACATGTCTCAGATAGAAATGCATGAAGTTAGCAACAACAATGAAACTGTATGGAACAGCAAGGTGCAGGCAGGCCACATATATCAATACAGACATACATCAGCTGTGTAGTCATACAGCAATGGCAGGGGAAGTGTGTGTCTGTCCTTCATAGGTAGTTTCTAGGCAAGCAATCCAGGAGTCCATTAAGGAGCCTAACCCAAATTCCCAATTGCCCCAAAGGCCTATATTTAGCATGGGTATTTACATTTACTCTGTTATATCTTGTATTATATATTATTGGGCCAGATCACTGCTCTGATGACACCTGTGCAAGCTGGGTCAGGATAAGAGGCAGATGACAGCACCTATGTTGGTATGACAATGGTGCAGAGGCACACAGATGCTGTCCACCTCTGTCCTGAGTGGTACTCCACCTGTTGTTCATGATGAAGGTATAGCCTCACCCACACATAAGTACTCAACATCCCCTTTAGGGGAGCTACCTATCTATGACTGGAAGTAAAAGTACTGACTCCCTCATATCCTTTGAGGGTATGCCTACATGC
>NC_056725.1:867198676-867268676 GCF_019279795.1 Protopterus annectens | reverse complement strand
TATAATGGAATGTCTGCCTTTTATTTTGGTTTGTTAAGATGGTAAAATGCATAACTAAATGGCAAATGTCAAAACCCTGTGAGTAAGTTAACAAATGGAACTCAGGTTATAGGTATCTCTGGAAAGTGTTTGTCAAAACTTTTTTTCTGTGTATAAACACCTCTCAACCTCTTAGAGCAAGAAATTTGGACAAAGTCATAAATAATGGGGGGTAGGTTTAAAAATAAGGACAATTTTAAATATTGCTCTTAAAAGCTTAGAAAGTTGATAGAATAACAGGTTTTGCATTAGCATGATTATATGTTCTAATTTCGATATTTAATGATTTGTCAATGATTTGCCAGAAAACCACAATTTTATGGAAAAATACATGAAAAATATGAAGCAAAAATCTTGACATTCTGCAAAAAATCAATACATTTGAGAGGTATGTGTATACATCATGCAATAACTCATAGAAAACTATCCTTTGACTGTGTTTAATACGAATGTATTGCCCTGAATGTAATACAAAGTGAATAAATGACATTACTTTCATTCCCCTCACAAACAAACACGTATATTGACAGACTAGTCTTGGGTTACATGCAGCACAAGAGCAGCCATGCTACAAAGCAAATGTGTAGGACCTTTAATAATGTAGCTCACAGCAAGTACACAAAAGGTCTGAGATAAAGAAAAAGCGTGAAGTGGAACAAAAAGATGAAACTTTTACCTCGTGAGACTTCGTACTAATTGTGGCACAATGCAGAACCAAATAGCATATTTAAATGCATGTCTCACAACACAGCTCACAGCAAGTCAGAAAAAACTTTATTAGAAAAAAATTAAAGACAACTTCTTAAAATCTGTATGTCTATGTTTTAAACCACTATAATGAAAGGATATTTTTTTTAAAAAGACTTGCTTTCATTGTCACTGCAGAGACACAGTACGGAATACTATGAAATAAAGGCTACGAATCAGCAATCTAGTGAAAATGCATGAACGTTAAGTTGTTCCTAAGGACTTCTGCATCTTTTAAATATACTAAATCCTTTAAATCTGCACTGCATCATTATAACTATGTCACAAACTGTAAACAGTAATTTCTGCTAATGACTGTTCATGGCAACCTGTAATGCCATATGTTTTCCACTGCATATTGAAATGAAAACTGTATTAAATGCAATCAATAAACCAAAATACTATTTTTTTTGTTTTAAGTCCTGCAATCAAATCTATTTATTGCTTCCATATAATGCATCTCTTATGTGAGGTCATATCAATGCTGTCCTTATATGATTTCAACAACAAAATTATTTCAGAAAACAAACTTTCTGCTGCTATATCTATGTCAGAAATGAAGCATTCCCTGTCTATACTGTTTTCTTTAATGTTAACAAGATCTACTCTATGATAATTAATATTACACATTAGTAAGTGTGTAGAGAATCTGTACTAAGGAAGGAGGATTCATTTCCTGATAAAAAAACACTCTGAATTTAACTTGAGCAACATAAAGGGCAACTAATTTGAGACATAGTAATTAATGATGGTAAATGTCTCCTTGTCTGTAATATAAAGCAAATAAACTGCAGACTATCCCAAAATGTCAACTGTCATAACACATAAACTGTAAAGACATTTTTGTTTTATGCATCCCTAGTAACAGCCTTTGGAACTGTCATATATAAACATGCATATGTAAAGGCTTTTTCAGTGTCCAAATCTTTTCCTTTATGATGTGCATTTTGAATTAAACAACATCTCAAATAACTGAATAAAATGATTATCCTTCGCTCGTATACTCATGTAAGGTAACAGCTCATTTACACATTTTCCAAGTTGCTTGCTAAATAGCTTAACTGTCTGAAGACCGTTAAGCAGTTAAAATGGAAGATTAAATCTGTGAGCTGTCAACAAGCTGCTTCTATTAGTTTAGGGTTTGATTCTCTCAGCTTCCATTTATCTGTGTCTCTATAAAAGTCACTTAACCAGACAGTGGACAGGGTAAATTGAACTGAGAGATTGGGCTAGGCTCCTTAATGATCTCGTGGATTACATGTCTAGTAACTACCTATGAAAGTAGAGCTGCATTGGAATACACCAGTACAGTCAACGTTACAGTGTTAAGCAAGAGCTAGTTTCTTTAATTTACATTATATGTACATTGATGATTGGTTAGCATGTAATATATTCTGTCTGATAAGATAATTAAGCCTTATATTTTCAGACATGTTGCAGGCACTGTTTATTTTCAGTGCTGTCTTAAATAAGATCCCAACAACATTTCTACCTGAGGATGATCTGGAATCCCTTGAAATGCCTTATTAAATAAAGATAGGCACACTGCCTTACTTTACTGTTTGTCTAGGCACTGAAAACATTTGCAGCATTTCAAGAAGCAAGAAGCTAGCATCATACAGCACATAGTGTGTGGCAAATAATTATCTCAGAAGTTTCATAGTATAGTGGCTGATCTGATACACACACACCCGCACATAGACTTTTTCAAGCTAACTTCAATAAAACTGTATGAAATAAAAAGTTTCAGAAAGGCAGCAGGATGACCAAAAACGTATTATAAAGTATTTTATTCGAACAAAAAACGTAAGCGCTTTCACGGTTGTAAAACCCGCTTCATCAGACGTACTCCCTTTAACAGAATAATACCAAATATATACTCTACCAAAAATCAATCAACCAATGAGAAAAATAAATCAATCATTCAATTAAGGCAATATTTAAAATTACACAGTAAAGCAATATATAAAATAAATAAATCATATATTGTCAGCATATAATAAAAATATTTGCAAATAAAAAACATACTTACATATAAAAATACATTTATAATATCAAACAAATTACTCTATAAAATTCTAAAATTATTATATAGGATAGGATACTTTAGGGTTCTAGTGTCTGGGCGAAGGGTATGATGTAGGTGGAGTTTGTGTACTTTTGTTTTATAGTCTGGGGCTGTTTTTGATGAAGTCAGGTTTGATATTTACAGTTTTCGATGCTTTGTGTTTTTTCTGAATTCCTCTCAATGGTGTGTGATTGGATATGTGTGTGTGTGTGTGTGTGTGTGTGTGTGTGTGTGTGTGTGTGTGTGTGTGTGTGTATATATATATACATATATATGTATGTATATATATATATATATATATATATATATATATGTGTGTGTGTGTGTGTGTGTGTGTGTGTGTGTGTGTGTGTATGTGTGTATATATATATATATATATATATATATATATATATATATATATATATATATATATATATATATATATATGAGAAAATACACATAAAAAACATAACTATTGGGTGACAGCAAGTGTTTTTGATCTCTCCGGACTGTTTCAGACTGAGTTTGCATTGAAATACACAGATTTAAGTATGGTTTAAAAATCAAATGATGTTATCACATAACCATCAATAGAAATATCAAGTGGCCATCAATAAAAAAATAATCAGTGTTTTTACCTACATTTCCTAAGAAATACTTTAAAAATCAATATCCTGTAAGTAGCATCTACACTGGTGCCTAATTGACTTGAACAAGGCAATATTGTAGGTGGTGACAATTCCTTATCAGCTCTGATGTACATGCCCACTAAGCTGTGATACTCGGCATGCAGAATACAGAGCATATCTATGCCAAGCACCCTGCACAATATAAATGACATTGTAGGAATGTACAGCACCTCTCTGCCTCCCACCCTGCTATGAAATCATTCCACTAGAAATGTGCGGAGGTCTATGTATAGGGGATTAGATTGGATGGCAAGGCCTGTAGAAAAAGGTGGAACACCTGGAAGCAGGTGGTTCTATTCTAAGAGCAAGAGGTTTTGCAAAAAAGTCTAGAATGGGCTAATTTTAAAGCAGATTTATAAGTGCCTGCTCTAGAAGAGATTCCCTTTTTTATTGAAATCCAGGCGACCAGGGCTTATTGTTCCTTAAAACTGGAAGAGTACCATAGAAGCAGTTAGCTTAAACAACATAGAAGTGTTTTGTGTTTAATTTAGTTGTTAGTGTATCCTTCGTGTTTTTTAGGCCTGGAGTCAAAGGACAAAAATCTAAGCTACTGTACCATCTCTTAAAAATTCATTGATAGCAGCTTAAAACTATTCATACAGTAGAATGAACAGCCCTATGAAAGCTCCCTTCATTTGCGGGCTTCTTATGAGATACACTTATAATGGTTGCAATGCATTTGCCTTCAAATGCCAGGCTTGCAGGATCAGCTCACAGCAAAGGCAAAGAAATTTATTTGACTTCTCTGTAAGTTTTTGCAGTCAATTTGACTTATGAACATTGCAGTGTGCCAGAGTAGAAGCTATTTTGAGAGAAGATGTAGGATAAGTTACTTATATGTTTTATAGCAGACATAATTTTCAGTGCTGCATCATACACCCAGGATGGAATCTGTGCTCTCCAGCAAGCAGTAGGCAGTATTTAGAATTCTCTGGAGTACATAGGATAAGAGCTGAATATGACAATCAGAAAAATACCAGAGCAGAGGCATCATAGGGAAAATCCTGTACTCAATTACCAGAGCTAAAGCCATATAACCTTACAACTAGTTGCCAGAGATTAAAAGAGACAAGTCAGGAAAAACAAAACTAACTACTTGCTAGCAGGTATTTATATGGACCAGGCTTCAGCTGCAGAAGGCATACAATTACCTGCAACTATCTGCAAGAAACCACATGAATTGTGATATTATACAGATATCATAAAATATCTCACTTAAGATGACATCTGAGTGACAGAGTTAAAATGTGATGTCCATAAAGGCATGAAGATTTGGAGAATGTGATGATAAAATCTTCTATATCAGAATGGAAAAAGTGAAAAATTATCTAAGCATGGCAATTTTAAAACATAGAACTGAAATAAGTACTCTTTCAAGTGCTACTTGTTAAAAGATGAAACAAAGAAAACAGAAAACAAAAGTTTAAATCATGTAAATGACATTTCTGACATGTTTCCCAAACAACTTGACACTAGAGTCAGGTCCACTTTATGTTGAGAGATTAAGCCCTAACTATGACTCCCAGCAACCTGTTAGCTGGTCAGATGTCTGTAGGAAGTGCTGTCATAAGGATGAAGATGCCCCATCCTGCGAAGGGAGCCCGTGGCAGATTCCCATAGTGGAACTAGACAAACATGCATTCTATGGATGGGCTGATCTGACATCTGGGAGTGACACATAGTTTGCATATGTTCACAGGGGTCTATATGAGAAGCACAAAAATGCTTCTAAGCGAATACAGAAAGAGCAGCACATATTCATCGAACTGCATTTAAGCAATTTGATGAATACTTCATAGGGCAAGGAGTTGGTTGGCCAACTTCACAGAGTTGTCTTTTCCTTCCCTATTGTGTGATCTTGGAGTTGGTATATTTAGTTAGTAGGGTGTGTGCATTTTTTTTAAGCGAACAGCCACGTAAGTTTTTTCCCTAGAGAAAAATTTATTTATGTGGCCGTTCGCTATTTTTAGGATTCGTGCATTATGTGTCAACTGTACTTTTATGTAGTTGCACATATGCACTTTCATTCTTATAATATAGACAGTGTTCACAGAATCCAGTACCATGACAGGGAAGGAGTTAGAATCACTCAAATAGCTACAGACTGGCCAGCCATCCAACACCTTACCCTCAGCTGTAAAGGGTTTGGGCAATTACATGAGGCTATCACCCTAGATGGGGTGTATAAATTGTCTGAAGAAACGGAATGAGTATCTGTGAAAGTGCTTACCCTTTATTTTACATTTTCTGTTTTACTGAAGTTCATAGTTCATTTTCGTCCATGTTGATCAGAATTTTATTTATTTTCTTAGAGTATTTTGTTTTGTATTACTCTGACCATTATAGACTTTGAGTTTTGTTTTGACTAAATCAACTAGTCTAAGACCATTTGGCTGAACCAGGAGTCTGGTTGTTAATGTTTCCAGAAGTCTGGTCAATGGTTCAGTAGTGTTATATAATGTGCCCCAAGGTGCTTTGATAATGGATTTAGTTGCATATACCTAGGGTTAGGGGAGACAAGTTTCCACTCTGTTAGTTTTACAATACCAGTAATCTGTAGTGGAAAATCAGTTAATCAAAGTTAAATGGACTATGTTTTAATATGATATAGCAGAACACAAACATCTTCAAATATTGCCAAAGTAGTGCCACAGTTTTTGAAGTTTTATGTGACGTGTAATAAGTGAGGAAAAACACTTTTAAAGTACATGTTTTGGGGGTGGAAAATATTTAAACTATGCATTTAATTTTTGCTTTCAGAACTGACCAGTGCTTGCTAATAACTGAGTTTTAGGAACATAGCTGTTTTGACTACCATCTTGTTAATATTTCAGACAGTTTGAAAAGGAAAATGTTCAGGTTTTTCTACTACCTGTTTAAGCCAGCTACGTAAAGTCTCAGTAACCACACTATCCTTCTCTTTATCACCTAGAATTAACAATGCAACATTATCTAGTTGTGAGACTGGTTGCCTTGGGCCTAGGCAAAATTGTAGTTCATGCTTATCCCATAAGGACATGGCATTCACAAATCATGTTCAGTATTCCATTTTGAGGGCATGGGACCTCCAACATAAATCAGTCTCTAGCCAAACAATTCTTCTTAATTTGGTTAGAAGACTGCTGCCATTTTTGGACAGCTTTAAGAAGTATGATTGCAGTTGAACAAGTTACCTTAGACTGTGTCCACTCTCTCAATATCCCACTTGTCCCTTGCTAATAACTGACAACCTAGTCATGTCTGCCATTTTGTTTTTACTTCTTGGACTACTACTGCAGAGTCCTGATCAATATCAGAAATCTGACAACTTTATGCTTTCCAAATCATGTCCTAACTCTTGATCTGTTTATTGCAGCACCTCTTTTCGTCACTTCTCAGCATCTCCCCAGATAAAATATCCTTTAATTGCAAATGTTGTTACCAGGATAACTTAGAAGTGTACACTGTTGTGTCAAAGTCTAAATACTCATTAAAGTTCCTGTGTTCAATAAATATTTTTGAAACAATACCCCACTTAATCCAAGAAAACCACTATATGGAGTTGCCAACTACTCTGATACAAGCTGCATTCCAAATCTTGTTCAGGATATCTAGCACTTCCTTGTCAATATGGACTACTTATCATTTTCATCTGCCCCACCCAGTGCTTCTGGAAAATTTCTGTTTTAATATTTGGTCAAGCTCCCCTGACTCCTTCACTTACTGATGGCTTAAAATGTAAATGTTTGCCTGGAAAATCCTTTTATGTTAATATTGCTTCTCTAACCTTCTGTAAGTAAAAGTAACAGCCCTAGTTAGTCTTCTTTCTAAAGAAAAAAATATATATGCACTTTAAGTCTGTACATATTTCCCTTACCTGTAACAATGATTCCTGACAAACTACATATTAAGTTCTTGTTTATAAGTCATGATTACTTAGCGTGCTGTCTGCTTTGTGCTTTGTACTTACTCTGTTACTCCTTTGGTTTTACAATATTTCTCCTTCGTATCCTCTGCAAAGGGAATGCCATCATCCTAATGTGACCATCTTATTATGCAATTTTAAACAACTAGATGAAATTGTCTCCTGTTTTTCTTGTTATACTGCTGCTTACTATATTTAACAGCTATTTTCACACACACACACACACACACACACACACACACACACACACACACACAGCAATTTTCGTCAATACATTTTAATGATATGCTGGTGATGTCCTCTGCAAATAATATGGCAATTCAAGGAAAGATTTACTTCTTTGCCAGTTTTTCTTAGATTGGCACTAAATTTAATTGCATCACGGAGCAGCAGTTATATAATTAAATTTATTTAAAATAAAGATAAACTGAGTCATGGAACTAGATGTGCAGCATTTGACCTGACAAGTAATCATCTAGTACAATTACATGGCACTTTGTGTTCAGTTTAGTAAATTGTTCAATACAATTTGCATTTTTTCCCCTGGACACTGTTCAGCTAATTCTTTCCTGCTATATATCATAATCCTTGTTATGATACTGATTAGAACTGAGTCTTCGCTTATTACAGCATCATCTGCTTTAGGAAAAAACAGACAAATACCCAAACCATCTCTTCTACTAAAATACTAAAATAAGTTTAAAATGATGTTAATTATGAAAATGGAGGGCAACAAGAATGTATTAGCTAGCTAAAATATTTTTACTGTATTAAGCTCTGCACTGTAGTCATTAAAACAGCAATTTTACATGTAAATTGCTGTAAATTTTAACATCGTATCACCTATGTGAGGAAGATATCCACATTAACAATATGATATGCAACTTACAACTTCAGATTATGCACTCAGATTTAAATAAATAGTGGTCCAGTTCAGAAACAATAAGAGTTACATTATGTTTAGGGTAAAACATTTTCAGCTAGTAAATGACCATTCATTTATTTTGTCTAAAGAAAAGTTTATAGTTTAACAAGGCTTTCTCTATATAACTTGTATTTGATCTCATTGTTCTTTGACATGTATGTCTAGATTCCAAGGACTTTCTCTTGGTGTAAGGGTCACCGGTATAAACATGCCTTATAGATAGGCCTTACACTGGAGTAAGTCACTTATACCAAGAGCAAGTTGTTTTTTTTTTGTTTTTTTTTTAATTGGGGCAGGCTTATTCGCTTACCCAGAGATCAAGTCTTTTGGAATCTAGCCCATGATGTCAGAGTTTAGATTATTAATTATTTTGATGACAGCTATAATCCACAAAATGAAATAAAGTAATTTTTTGCTGTATCACTACTTCTACTTTCTGCATACCTAAAAATCTTTTGAAATGTGGAAACATCATTTCCATTATTTACTAGCATAGGGACTTGATGGAGACATACCTCTGCAAATGACAAGGAGAGAACATCATAATCATATGATCTTTAAGTAGAAATGTATGAAAACAGTTTAAGCCTTTGCTGGTGTAACTTGTAGGTATTATGATATGCCTCCTTACATGCAAGTATAATTGTAGAACATTAAGTAACTGTTGCATCATTAGACTAGCAATCATAATGATTAAATCATATTACGTGCAACAGATGAAGCAAAGAGGAAATGTGACAGTAATAAATTTTGCTGTGAAAATTCAATGAAGTTTTCATTTGTAGACCTTGGCTACAAGTGTAGAAAGGAAGAATATACAATAAATATGGGACACAATGAAACATTGAAATCTAATACCAAGGCTGGTGCCAGATGATGTAATGCTTACAAATAAGCAATCAGTGCTGAAGACTGAAACATAACTCTATTAGCAAACTTTAAAATTATTTGAAAATGTTTATTTAGATAAAGTCATAATTTTAATGTTTTGGAATGCTAAACAATTGAAATAACCATTGTAAATTCATGTTTTAACAGCAACCTGTCAAAACAGTTGTAGGTAGTGGGCGGAGGCAGAGCCGAGATGGCCAAGTTAAAGCAACAACATTTTAGAGCTCTGCAGTAAAATCAAAATAAACAGGAAAATATTTCCTTCTAAGGAAAATTACTTCACACAGTAATTTATAATAGTGTAAGCAAACTTGTCTCTAAATTTTGTGAAGTTTCATCAACTTTTTCCTGTCAGAATTTTTTGGAGACTTATTGGCTAGAAGAAAAACTCTGACTCTTTTCTGAAGGAGGATATGCAGCTGGTGAAAGCAAGACTTCAGGAGTTAACTACACTTGAAACAGGACTGCTTAAACAAACTGACATTTTTAAAGATTTGTTCTAACAGTATCAGACTAAAATATCTGGCATTGAGAATGCTCTAAATAACATGGAGGGAAGATTAAAGGAGGAAGAAGCTCAAACAGAATATTTATTAAAACAAAAAACTATGTTATTAAACAAAATAAATGACCTCAAAAACAGAGAAAGGTGATGCAACTTAAGAATATTTGATTTACCAGAACAAAAAAACAGGAGATGACCTAGTTACTTTTTTATCTTCTTGGATTCTACAATTATTAAACCTGCAGGAAGGACTTTCTTATGCCATCAAAAGTGCCCACAGAGCTTCAGGTAAACCCATAACTTCTACTTCAACAACTCTTCCAAGATCTATAGTAGTAAAATTCCCTTCTTTCATTCATTGAAAAAGATATGATGGAAAAAGCTCCATTAAAATATGGTCAAAACAACATAAGATTTGATAATGATTATTTAGCTAAAACATTTGAAAGGAGGAAAAAAAACGGTGGCATCTTATGAAAGCACTCAAACAAAATGTGATAAAATTTAAAATAATTTTCCTTGCTAAAATAAAAATTCATCTATTAAATGGTATCAGAATTTTCAACAATTTAGAAGAAGCTTTTTCCTTCATAAAGAACAATAACCAGTACTTATGTATAAACACAACCAGCAGTGAAACAGGAAACATGGTCACAAATGTGGCTATTTACAAACTCAGTAACATGGCTGTAAAGGTTAAAAAATTTAATGATTTGTAAATGTCTTCACGGTTATTATCAATGGATGTTGTTACCGAAAAAAAAGGTATAGTGCAATAGTTTCTCAGACAACTATAAGCAGCCATGTTTGAGAAATTATCGCACTAATTTTTTTTCAGTAATAAAATGTCACAAATTGCTACCTGTCCTACTGGCACTGAAAGGTACTGCTGTGACAAAAGGGAATTGAAAACCCCTGTCTCACACGTGTTTTTCCCTAAAATAAGGTTACCTTGTCAGTGTAACATCACCAGTAACATCAGAAAGCATGGCAATTGGGTGAGTCAAAATATCACACATTGATCTCTGTGCATTGGTTATTACTTTAATTGGATAATATCGGGGTGTTTATTTTAGCTTGTATTAGAAAACAATAGTATTAACAGCCACAGTTTGTTGGCCATTAGGCGCAGGAACAGGAAAGGGCAGTGACGCTCACAAACAAGAACCTGATTTACTGATATCGTTATGGGTGCCACTGAAAGTTGCAAAGGACTGTAAAATGGTGGTCCTCTGAAAGGAAGTAGTATGGGGAAATCATAGGACTGTGAAATGTGTCCAGTACAGTTGCTTTCTGGATAACATGCAGCACAGATCCACTAGGCAATGCTGTAGTGCGTGATCAGATAAATGTTGTGTGTTATGAGAGTGTGGAGAAAGTTATCGCTGCTGGTTGCATTAATACGTAAGTACCCAATAACCTTTTATCAACTACTGCAGACATGGACTGGACATCTTCTACCTTAAAAAGATCTCCTGAGAAGAATTCCTGGTCTGAGACAAAGAAGAAACAATAAACAGATATAACTTAGAACAACGACATAAAGACTATAAATAACTCTTATCTGTTAGTAAAATGACTTTCTTATTCCTTAACATTGTCATACCAAATATTCTCCAGAGATTCCATTTACTTTTAAGCAATAAGTAAAGGAAATATTGGAAGAAAATGAAGGGGAAGGTTGGGAGAAAAATGAAGTGTATTCTGTATATACACTTTCATTTTTGTATACTGTTTTTAGATTCTACACTTATGTAATTCAGACTTTGAAGTTCTATTTTACTTTTGTTCCTATTGCATTTATTTATGAAGTACTTTGCACTTTAAGAAACAACAAGGAGTGTTATTTTACCATTTGAATATGAACATGTGACTCTTAGAGCTTACTTAAGTGTGTGCACTTCTTGATTCAAATGGTTCTGATGAAATCCTATAATTAATGGATGAAAGCGCTCAACCATGTTATTGTTTTTAATATCAAAGTGGATTTTGTTATTTACCCCTTTTATTCTGTCTGGTGGTCATTCACAGTATTATTTTATGACTTGTTCCTAAGGAAGGTGACTTTTGAGCTTGTTTTTGAACATTTACTGTTTTTGCTCCTTCAGGAAGCAGAACACTACATATTCTCTTTAGTGAACTAAGGCAATGTCTGTTCTCATCATACAGGTAATTGCTTTAAATATAACACGTTTTGTGATTCTCCTCTAAGTTTGATTTATAATTTTTTTTTTACTTTAATTCAACTGTCATTTTGATAGCATGTTCTTTAAATGTGCAATACATATAAAATAATCCCTTTCATCTCATTTTCTGTTTAAAGTGCTTAACTATAAAAATATTTATGTAAATATATATGCATGTGAGCAATTCTCTGATAATAGACCTCTTAGTTGTGTTGGGAAGGGGAAATGGGCTTGGAGGTTTTTGTGAGTTAATGGTTGTTGCAGTGCTTGTTGTTTATCTTTTTTTTTCTTCCAACAAACATCTTTAGTAAATGTTCACATATGGCATAGGCGATATTACATTTATATAAATAAAAAAACAAACAAAATGATACCACTTTAGTGAGTACAGTGAAATGCACCAGTTTGCCTTCCCTTTAGAAAATAGCACCTCAAACACAATTTCCACTCTGCATTGACATTCTGTGTTTGCCATGCTGGGTGAGAGCTGATCTAATTGCTACTCTAATAATTGTAAGCTTACCTGGTTCAGTCACATCTGACAGCAAGAATAACTCAAATTTTATTTACCTCATCACTTCCTGTACTTGTTTGTAAAAAGTGGTGCCATCTTTCTTTCTTACTTAGGTATCAGTCACATAGCAGATTACTTCTAAAGTTAATATGAGCATTTCCTGCCTTAAACTGACAGCTGTTAATAGCTCAATAGGCTCTGTTTTGGCAGTTGTTTTATTATATCTGGTAGCAGTAGGTGCTGTGTGTAGCATATGTGGTTTTGGCTTGTGGGCATTCACTTTTTGATCTGGCTGGCATTAAGTGGTTTGCAATTACTTTCATGTGGTGATCTTTGCTGCAGATACGGTGAACCAGAGGTGAATTCTTTTCTGGCATAAAGGTGATTGCCTGTTTACTTTAGTACTGATCTCATTCCTGTTTGCTTGCTTTGTATTTTGATGACTGGGCGATTTCACCCAGTTGATTCCAGTGTGTGTGTGTGTGTGTGCTTTCTTTTCCTGTTGTGCTGTGTTGGTGACACATTGAGTAGAGTTGTGTTTGGCAGTGGAGGGTTTGTGTTTCTCTCATCTGATTGGACTGAGAATGCTACACAAGATGGAGATTGCCTTTCTTTAACCTAATTATTTACATTTTATGATTATAGAGAAAGTTGTTTTAAGCCATAACAGTGTTTCAAGGCAGTATTAGCCAAAAAGTAGAAGAGTTACATGCTGGGTTTCTATTCTCATTCATAGTATTTTATTGTGGTGCTAGGTAGGAGGAATTTACATAATTTAAAGTAATGGATCAGAGGGGGAAATGAAGGGATAAGAAAGAAAGTAAATCAATAAATAAATAGATGAGAGAGTGTGAAAAAATTGGAAAAAATAAAGGGAAATGTAATGAATGCAAGAATAAAAGAGAGTGTGTGTGATGGACAGTGAATGAATCAGAAGAGCAATGAAAATTAGAAAGGGAAATATATATATTTCAAATTAAAAGTGATTAATACTTCTTCATTCATTTGAACTTCCAGATTTGATATGAAGAGAACAAACATGCATTTAGATTTATCATCTCATCTCTCCTTCTCATATTTAAATTAATTAGATGATACATTTATGTTTGTCATTTCATCTCTCCTTCCCATATCCAAGTTGCTTCAGTTGTCTTATCCACTTCTACTCTCACCATCTTTTCAATATTATTTGACTTTCACTGCCGAGTTCTAGTAATCCTATTAATTCTCTATTCTTTGATAAGCTATAGACTAGTTAGATAGTGAAGGATAGTCTAGTGGATCTTATATTTAATGGGCTAGGAATTTTGTGAATTCTGTGTATTTAATAGAATTATCTTCTTTGGTTTATTATTATTTTTCCTTTGTACTTTTTATCATGCCTGAATATTTGTTTTAACTCTGCAAAAACTACAGATGGTATAATTATACAATATTTAGTTAGACTGAATTATGTTGATGATTATACTGTTGTCTTAACATATTTTATAGATGGACTTAACTGTGTTATCTTTTAATGTTAATGGTTGAAATGATCCAAGGAAAAGATCTAACCTGCTTCTTATTAACTGATCAGTTTTGACACAATCCTCATTTAAAGGCAAAAGAAGAGGAGCAATGATTTTACAGAAAAAAATTCTACCCCTCCAAAGAACATTCATAAGTATGGGATCAAAATGGCCTCTTAACACATTGTTATAAAACACATTAGCAGATTACTGACTCTAGTAAATGTGTTTTGGTTTCCTGGGATAGGTCAAAATTTAGCTAAAAATATACAGACATTATTCTTAATGAATATAAATGCACTTTAATAATAGGAGGAAACTTCAATTGTTTATTCCACAATTCAGATTCTAGTAAGGAAAGAAAATTAAGAATGGCTTCAACTGTAAAAGCGCTTAAAACTGGATATAAAAATCATAACTTAAAAGATGCATTCACTCTGAGAGACTTCAAATCATTACTCTTTACTAATTATTCCTATAAATATGGTAAACCAACTACTACTGATAGAATATCACTATCCCAGGACATAATTTCAAAGATATTCACATTCAATATCATACCCTGTCACATTTATGATCACAAAGCCCTTATTCTAAAATTCCATACATTCTTCAAAAATGACCTTATTAAATTAGAATACCTGCTTAATATAACAAAATTAAAAGATTTTAAACCCTGCCTCCTTTTTGAACTGAATCTGTGTTAACAAATAATACCACTTGAGTTAATATAGATATGATCTGGGACTCTTTAAAAGCTTATATTTTTGGTAAAATGCAAGTCTGACATAAGCAGAAAACAAAAGAATGGGAATTAGAGCTATCAAACATAAAATCACAATATCTAATTTACGTATATGTTTTACTGGTTTGAGGATCCCAGCATAATTCAATACATGTTTCTAATTTATATAATTTGTTTGTAATAGATATTTAATTACTCACAAAACATTTTAAAATATTGGTACCTCAAGGATTAAAAATTTGGAATGGTATTTAATTGATTGAGTAAGAAGGGTAATTAAAATGTTAAGCAAGGGTACATTATCTAATGAAGTCTCGTTTGTGAGACGAAAGCACTCATCACTGTTGCGTTATTTTACTTTGAAGTAATAACTGGAAGCCACAGAAAGCCAGGATAACCAGTAATCCACAAACATTTATTGATAAACCACAGGCTAAGCGCTTTTGTCTTGTAAAAAAGACATCTTCAGAACCTGACTTTACAAAAGCAGTGTGAGTTCAAATACTGTTACAAATCAAAGTAAAAAAGACACACCCTCACTCACACATCTCTCAGAATCAATCATGTGACCCCACAACTTAGAACATTAAAGACACATTACACCAAACTTTTATATTAAAAAACACAATTTCCTTACATTAATATATATTCTTTAAAACACAGCCCTATGTGTACCTTTATGCTATTTAAATCATTTTATATTTTTTATATATTTTATTTGATCTTAATTTTAATTTGCTAGCTATGGAGAAGTTTTCATTTAGTCCTGGCAAGGTTGTTTCATCAAACCTAAGCTGCCACAACATCTCTTGGTACAGCAGTTTGTTTTTCCAGTCACCTGGAAACACTTGGAAGTGATATTTGATCAACAACAAAACACATAAATTTAGTAAAATTGCTACAGGACATAAAGTGCACTTTTGTTGTATCCTTTTGATATACTATATCAGCGGGCTCCATCACAAAGCCTCTGGCAAAATTTATTGATGCCAAACTTAAGCACATGTTTTTGCCCTTTGACCACATTATTTGAGATTCTTGGGACTTTTTAGATAAACTACGCAGTTTTAATAGCACTGACTGTATTTTAATAACATGTGATATCAAGAATTTGTTTTCAGTTATACCCCATGAGCAAGGATTAACCTGGTTTGATGATATAGTAAAGAGACACAGTGGTTTACCTGAGAACGATGCTATGCTGATTCATGCATTCATGGACATTGTTTTAACCAATAACTTTTTATGTTTTTGCAATGAATTTTACAAACAACGTTCTGGGGTCATGATGGGCATGAACTGCGCACCAACCTTTGCAAATGGAGTGCTTCTTAAATGGGAGTTAGATGTTGTCTTTTTGTTACCAGTGTTTAAGCTATGTAAGGCATATTTCAAATACTTGGATGATTTGTTTATTTTATGGCATGGTAATCATGATGAATTCTATGTATTTCTTGGGCAGATGGAAGCTAGTACAGATTTCTTACAGTTCACTCACCGAAATGAGCAGACCAATATTAATTACTTAGATATTACAGTTACAAGACTCAATGAGGGGGGTTTTGAGACCAGGATTTATAGAAAACCTACACACTGTAACACCTATTTTTTTTCAAGCTGCCACCCCTATTATCAAAAGAGGGGAATAGTAAAAAGCCAATATATTAGAGCATCAAGATTAACATCTGATGATGCAAAGTGTGTAGATGAATTTGCCCTGATTAAGGGCATGTTCTTAGAATGTGATTATCCTAGTGAGTTGCTGGACAATACAGTGAGATATGTGTTAAGTGAGTGATCCACTATTTACGGACCCATTATTAAATTTGGGTTCACTAAGGTATTAAACAATGCCCAAGACACGCAACCCAGTTTTTCTATGGCTACAAATATGGTGGTACACTAAACATTGGATGTTAAAAATATTGAACACATTATTTTCAAAAATTGGCACATATTAAATTGTGATGAGAACACCAAAAAGCTGGGTAGTAGGACCCCCACATTTACATACAAAAAGAGAAGTAATCTTAAAACCATTCTAGAAAGAAACCCAGTGCAACACGATAGAGTGTTTCATACAACTAGAAAGTGTGGTAAATGTAATCAATGTTGTTATATTAATTCTGATTACTAGGGGTATCTCAAAGACAGAATAGTTAGATATGCGAAAGATGGCAAATACAACTGCACTTCAGAAAGAATTATCTATTTTGCAGTATGCTCATCTTGTCAAGCTTTTTATATTGGAAAAACCAACAATGCACTGAACAAGAGAGTTTATTAGCACTTATATGGTATATCAAAAGGAGACAACAAAAGTGCACGTGCATGGCACTCGATGTCCTGTAGCAATTTTACTAAATTTATGTTTTTTGTTGTTGATTAAATATCACTACAAGTGTTTCCAGGCAACTGGAAAAACAGACTGCTGCACCAAGAGATGTTGTGGCAGCTTAGGTTTGATGCAACAACCTTGCCAGGACTAAATGAAAACATCTCCATAGCTAGCGAATTAAAATTAAAATCGCATAAAATATAAAAAAATATAAAATTATTTAAATAGCATAAAGGTACACATAGGGCTGTGTTTTAAAGAATATATATTAATGTAAGGAAATTGTGGTTTTTAATATAAAAGTTTGGTATAATGTGTCTTTAATGTTCTAAGTTGTGGGGTGACATGATTGATCCTGAAAGAGATGTGTGAGTGAGGGTGTGTCTTTTTTACTTTGATTTCTAACAGTATTTGAACTCACACTGCTTTTGTAAAGTCAAGTTCTGAAGATATCTTTTTTACAAGACGAAAGCGCTTAACCTGTGGTTTATCAATAAAATTTGTGGATTACTGGTTATCCTGGCTTTCTGTGGCTTCAAGTTTTTACTTCATATTTTATTTTTGGCTGGAATTGGTGTTCTTCATGTTTGGTGCTGTGTTATTTTATTTTATTAAAGTGTTGGTCATTCTCTGCTGAGGCTGAATTTTTATTTTATAATTTATTTATTGATGAAACATACAATCACAACTTCAAGAGAAATAAGCTAAATATAAAACAAATGATAACTCTATAGTAAAAGTAATAGAAAATCTAAATAAGAGATACACAGATATATTATGACATAAAACAGCCATGGCTTTGGAAAAATTAAAAGTAGTCTCTTATGCTATGTCTCCCAAACATATGCACAATCAGACTAAAAGAGTCAAAATACAACCAAAAAGCAATAACATCTTAGAAATAAAATATATTAATAACAACAAATCATACAAAGACATTGGGTCCATCCTTGATGTTTTCAGACATCATTACATATCTCTAAATCAAAAAATCAAAAATGAAGACATTGTCCCAAATCTAAATCTTCATTTCTCCTTTTTTAAAAAGATGTCCTGTAAACTAAAAGAAAATGTACACAAGGAGATTACTTTTAAAGAGATCTAAGACAAAATTAAACAATTTAAACTTAATAAAGCCCCAAGTATAGATGGACTAATAATAAAAATATTTATATTATTGCTCCAACTATTATATCACTTTTCCATAAAACCCTTATAGAAGTTCATACACATGAGAAAATCCTCCATGTAAATGCTCACTAATCACACCCATACTAAAAATAAATAAATAAATAAAAATCCTCAACTCTGTTCACCATGCAGACCCATATCACTTCAAAACAATGATTATAAACTGTGCACATCTGTCCTATCAGATAGATTAAAAAAACAGTATCACATATCATTAATTTAGACCCAACTGGATTTACATATACAAACTCATGACAATATTAAAAGATTATTAACCCCTATAGATTTTGCAAATAACAGAAATGAAGAAGTTCTTCTTATTAGTCTAGACAATGAAAACACTTTGGTTCTTTAAATTGTAATTATATATTTAAAGTTATAGAATCATTTGATTTTCCATTTCAAATAATTTCCCTTGTTAAAAATATTTATAAAGGTAAAAAAGCTTACATTATATTAGAGCCTTTCACATCTGAATCCATTTCCCTAACTAAGGGTAATATACAGTGTTGCCCCCCTGGTTATACTATTTGCTATAGCCATTGAAGTTCTAGCACTTTTAATTAAAAATAATGCAAATATCAAAGATATAAAAATTTCAGACAATTATACTTCCAAAATTATGTTATTTTGCAGATGATGTGCTGCTAGCACTTTCCAACTCAAGATCAGCCCTAAAAGGCTTAGATTTTATCATAAATCAACTTCAATCATACTCAGGTCTACACTTTAATAATTTAAAATCCACATTTATATTTCTAAGCAAAAAAGGAAATTGCAAACACGCAAAAATCATATGTAAACAAGTCACTTCCTTTGAATATTTAGGAATAACTATAATGAACACTATTGAAGGAATAAGAACTACAAATTATAGAAACATTTTAAACATAATCTCAGGTCTACATAATAAATGGAACAAAACTATAATATCCTTTCATGATAGATTGCAATTCATAAAAACAATTATTTTCCTAATGTATTATATAATACAAACTTTAACCCCGTATCTTGATAAGTCACTTAATAAAGACATTAATATACAATTACTAAAATTCCTATGTTTTCCAAACAAACCTAGGGTAGCTCTACATCATCATACTAAACCTTGGACCTTAGGAGATATTGATTTTCCTGATGTAGATACCTATGTTAAAGCAATAATTTTTAAAACTTTCCTAAACTGGATTGATCCTAATTATCACTCAAATTGGAAAACCTTACGTTTTGACCTACTTAATATTAATGATTACTTAACAGGAATAATAGCAGTATAAATCAAAATAAATTATGTTGGCATTATCTTTGTAGCAACATATAATATAATTCTTTCTCCTTGTAATCATTTTTTTATGAAACAAATCTTAAATTCTTTCAGAAATATCATACTCAGTAAAACAGATTTGAAACTTTGATTTGAGACTATCATTCCATTTAGCATAACCAAATCTTTCTTTAATAAAGTCTCCACACTTAAACTTGACTTCTGTGAGACCAAAGGCTTTTCCTGCTGGTATCAATGTTTTAAAGATCTAAAAGTAAAAGATCTTGAACAACTTATAAATTATTATGATATGGATCTTTAAGACTGGTTTCTTTTACAGAATATTAAAATGCAAGCTCGAGACAAAAGTTTATTTCTTGCATAGTTGTGTCATAAAGAAACCCCTAAGCTAATTCAACTTTTCTATGATATATAACAAAAGGTAGAAAGAGTTTAGGAAAAAGAATCATTTTAGTAATAAAATTCTGATAGAGTACAACACTAATTTCAATGAAAAATTTTGGAAACATATAAACTTGGATCATAACTCTTTACTTTATCAGGAGCAAAAATCCCAAATATTAAATTCTTGGTGTCAACATTGGTGTTTATTTACTTGGAAATTTGTATATAGATCTTTCTTAACTCCAAACAGAATGACCAACATAAATAAGAACAGCACCATTAAATTTTGGATGTGTACCAAGACTTGTAATGCAGATTGCATGCATACATTTTTAGACTGTCCTTCTTTGAACATTTTTTGGAATTCCATAGAAGATTTCATACAAGATTTATGGTATGGTTCTCTTTCTTTAACTGGATTTTTATTTCTATTTAATATAAATGGGTGGCACAGTGATGCGGTAGTTAGTTGTGTTACCTCACAGCAAGAGGTTCTAAGGTTCAATTCTTAGCTGGGGTGTCTCCTGTGCAGAGTCTGTATGTTCCCCCTGCATTTGCATGAGTTTCCCCTGGGTACTCCAGTTTCTTTCCATATTCCAAAGTCATGTGTCTGGAGCATTTCTCCCCAAGCCTCCACTGAAAATGGGCTCTGTCCCAGTTGGACCTTCCTATTAGACAAATGTTAAATAAATAAATAAATAAATGGTAATCACGAATTAAATAATGAGAATCTCTACCGGCTCTGGACCACTTTGGCAGTGGCAAGGAAAAGTATCACTAAGCTTTGGAGGTCAAGTTCAGTGAAATCCTTTTAAGAATTTTCATCTTCATTGAAATAAGTAACCTTGACTGGGTCTATATTAAATAACCGAAGAGGCGTTTCAGTGAACACCTCTTCGCTGACACATAAACAGCGAATGCACAAAACCGTGAATGCTTACATCAGCGATTTCTTTCCCTGGGAAAGAAATCGTTTGTCCAAAAAAAAGAAAACATAATTAAAAGCATAACAAAGTGTGTAGCTCCACCCTCACACCCCCAACATAGGGGGGCTGTGCCCCCCACATCCCTCTAAGTATACTAACTCTGAGACCGCACTACAGTGGGGAAAAGGGCAAATTTATAGGGATGGCCAAGCAATTTCTTTCCCAGGGAAAGAAATCGCTGTTCTGAATGATTGCTCTTTAGTGCATTCTTTCATTATGTGTCGGTGGAGAGGTGTTCACTAAAACACCTCTTCAGTTATTCAGTATAGGCCTCCTTGACTGAGACTAAAATAAAGGAAAGTAAGTTATTTCCTAAGATACTTGTAAGAATCCTTGGGCAAAAGTATTATATCTGATTGATTTATTTCACCAGAACTCTGCCTCCTGAATATGTTTCTCAAAATGTTTATTGCTTATATAATATAAATGACTACGTACCACCTGACGACAGGATAACCCAAGTGTGATGATTGCAGCAGGGTAACACGATGAACATTTGGTTTTAGTTTATATCTGACAGCCATGTTCTATATACTGCATGTATTTTTTTATTTTCTTTGCAATTGTATTGTTGCTATTTACAGCAGTCTTAAATGTACTTATGTTTATATGTTAAAAATAAAACTTTTTTAGGAAAAAAACAGTTGCAAGCATAATTGTATGCAGGCACTTGAACATGTAAGCTTCTTTTATGACTTTGTTGAAAAAACATTCCTAGGTTAGCACTATTATAATAGTTCACAACATCTATAATAGCTTACTATAGATGTTCAAACCTACCTGCTAAAAAGGAGCATAAATAACTTATAACAATACAAGAGCAGCACTGAGAATTGCTTACTATATCTATTTAATCTTTAATCTTTATTTAACACCAACTTTCTCAGGATTAACATGATATTCAAATTACTGTATTCTCCAAGAAAGAAAAATGTAGACATAGCCAACAATCAATGCATTCTACTTTTTCTTTGTTGCTAAAGAAAATATGCTGATCTGACATAATCCCATGCAATTTTCATTTTTCTTTAAGTTCCTTCTTCTTTCTTCATGCGGTCTTGAGCTCAGAAACTTTCATGGAGTTTCACCTTATAATCTTTGCTGAGAGCCTGCTATAGGACTTTAGCTTGGTTGTAGTCTGATTCACTGAAGTATAACTCACCGAGCTATACCTCAACACCTCAGTACACCCTATGTACTGAATATGAAATTCTCTATTGAACACATTCTTAAAAAGATTCAGAAGAAACACTTACTGACGTATCTGCTGAGCTGTGACCCCATCTCAGTAAGTTTGACTTCATGCCTTTTTTAAACAAAAGGTTATTATTCTACCACCATTCCTGTGAAGAAACATAATTATGCCAGTCTTATCCAGACCTCAATGCCCCACCTCAACTCCTAGACCTCTTTTCTAAACTTTTTGTTAAGAACTGTTCACTTTCCTACCTGCTATTTAGAAATTATATATGTCTTGTGGCCTTGTGGTTCACATCTTAATTATTGTCAATCCCTCCCATACAGAAGGGGTTCACTATGAATAATAGCATATTGCTTAATCAACCTATTTATTGGACACCAAAATATTAAAAACCTTCAGAGGTCAGTTCACAAACCAACAACATTCACGAGATTACAAAACATAGATTTGTTTTGTATTTTAGATATATATCTGTGGGGGTATTAATGTGTGTATGCACATATAAAAAATAAAAATAAGTAATGCAGTTTGTCTGGGAGATGGTGCAGTGGTTAAAGCTGTGAGCTGCCGTTCCTGTGGTAGAGTTTCATTTCTTCAACTCTCATTTGCCTACTGTGTGACCCTGAGCAAGTCACTCAAACAGGCCTTGCTTCTGAGTCACCCCTGAAAAGGGTTTGCATGTCCGGTGGGCCTACCTGGTTAATAAATAGGTATTATTGTTACTGTTACCGGAGCACTGAAATGTAACTCATTTTCTTTCTGTTTATTCATGAACTTCATCAGAAAAGCACTCAACAGACATATGCAGACATACACACATATTCCATTAATTTATGTTCAATAATTAAGTCTTGTGTCTCAATAATTATAATAGAAATGTTTCATTTGAAAGACCTAAAATTTAAAATTCTCTTTAGACTAATTGCATCATTCAAGCCTGACTGAACCATGGCAGTTATATTATACTGCCAAAAAAAATCTCTGGCCTCTAACATATTGTTTGAAATGCTTTGTATTTCACCCAGGCTGAGTCTGATATTGGCCAGTACTGATCAGTGCACTACCCTGGTAAACAAATTCAAATAAAATAAGCGACATTCTTGAATAAATAGAATGAAAGCAATATATATATATATATATATATATATATATATACATACATACATTCATACACTGCATTCTATTTAAACTGTTTTTGTGTTGATTAACTGTTTTGCACTTTTAAAAAAGTTATTTGTTGTTTAATTTTACCTGTAGGCTAACACACTCAAGTGTGCTAGCCGTTTAAAAGCATTTATAGCATTTACTGTCTGTTTTTCCTCTGTTTTCTGCAAAAAAAAAAAAAAAAAAAAAAATTCTTGTTTTCCCGCCTTACTGAACTAGAATAGTCCAGTCTTCAGAGTTTGCTGATCTCTGGGCTTTGGCTTGGTTCCTGTGCTATTCCATATCCTTATTTGGATAAAGGGAAGCTTCTTTGTTCACCAGTGGGAGTGGGGAGCACTGAGCAGCCTATTTGTCCCTAGAGCAGTGGTTCCAGCCAGAAACTTGTAGTCTATTGGCCATTTTGGGTCAATTCCTAGCTCTTTTCAACCCCCTGTTATAAAGCCCGCTTTAGCGCGCTTTTGCGTGATTTAGCGAGGAGTTGCCCATAGAGCACCATCGGGCAGCACTGGTTAAACAAGGTTAAACTATTTCTGGCTCCGTAAAGTCTGCTTTTCAATTTTTCCCGTAGAACTTCTCTACTTGCAATCTAAACAGTCTATTCTCTATCTCAAAAGCTCAGCACTTGCTCCTAAAGCATTTTTATATAGGTAAAGCTCAGCACTTGCTCCTAAAGCATTTTTATATAGATAAAGTACTTGTATACTAAACAAAGTACTACATTAGCCTAGAATCCCCTTGAGTACCCATTTCCCTATAGGTCCCTTCTGACTCAGTTACACAGCAAACTTTTTCACTTTTTCTAGCATGTCGAAGGGTCAGTTGCTAGCGTCCTCTCCTGTTCAGCTGGTGAATCTGGGCATCTTGAGGCAATGTTACAATTGCCTCATGTACACAGACAACCCACTCCTTCTCCCACAAAACACAAATACATGTGAGAGATGCAACTATATAGCCAAACTGGAGGCTGAGCTCTCTCAACTCAGGACTGGCAAGACCAGACAGGAGGAGAAGGAAACCACGCACACCACAAACCCAGTTTCACATAGAACTATCACAACTGCAAAACAAACACATAAACACACAAAGACATACTCGGAGGCACTGATCAAAAATCTACCAAAACTACAGAGGCCTCCAAAGCAGACACCCAAGCAACTGCCACCTCAAGACATAAGACATGCAACACATAGTTCTCAAAGTCAGTGTGCTAAACAGTCACAGCCCTTAAGGCCAAACACAATGCCAGACACACTTGTTATAGGTGACTCCATAGTCAGACACACTGACGTCCCACTCACCAGACTGAACAAGGAAAAGATCACAGTAAGCTGCCTGTCAGGCGCTAGAATCCTCCACATAACACAAGCACTCAGGTCACTCCACAGCAAGTACAAGTATGACTCAGTCATTGTCCATGCCGGTGTGTACGACCTGAGACGTACCTCCCTGGACTACATGAAAAGAGACATAGAGGAGCTCTCAGATTATGTAGCCCAGGCCGGTATGACCCTGACCCTGAGCAGTATCCTACCCTCACCAAGAATGATGCCACAATACAGAGACAAAATGATCAGCTTTAATAATTGGCTTAATTACTGGTGTCATTCTAAGGGGATCCAATGTCTGTCTGCCTGGGATGACATGCTTGACAGGCCACGCTGCTTCGCAAGGGAAGGCTTGCACCTGTCACCTCTGGGCTTCCGGATATTGGCAAAGGCTCTTGCCACCCCCATAGTGCCTTTTTTAGGCAAGGCTCAAATGATAAACCTACCACCCTAGAAAACAAAAATGGAGAAAAACTAAGGGTAATACTGCTCAATGCCAGAAGTCTAAACCTCAAGATGCACGCCTTTGAAGCCCTCCTCAGTATGGAGAACATCGATGTCTGTGCTGTGACTGAAACCTGGTTCAAGGCTCCTGAGAGCACCCCAGCACTATCAGGTTATACCTCATATCATGCGTTCCGGCCCCAAAATCCGGACCGAACCACAAAAGGAGGGGGAGTATCCATATTCATAAAGGATACCCACACCTCCAGGTTAGTGGCAACGCACGAAGCATCGGAGACCATCCAGGTGCAATTAACCATAGGTAAAACTGCCCTACAGTTTGTAACATGCTACAGACCACCTTCTCAAACTCAGGAAACCCACACAGCCTTCCTGAAGACACTGGAGAGTATGAATGTCTCTCCAAACACCATCATATTGGGTGACTTCAACTACCCAAACATAGACTGGGAACATTACTCAAGCCCCAACACCCTAGCCCAAAGGTTCCTTGAGTTCATAAACTCAAATGCTATGGAACAACTAGTCACCATTCCCACAAGAGGAGAAAATATACTAGACCTGATCATCACAAACATGGGGACAAAATGCTCCACACCGGAAGTATATCCCTCATTGGTGAGATCAGACCATAAATTAATCTCACTGGAGATCCACATCCCGCCCCACCCCAGCAAAAGACCACAGTGAAGAACTTCTCAAAAGCAAACTTCACACTTCTTAAGACTGGAGTGGTATCCTTCAAGGCCCCCGAGCCAGTGGAAACCACAACCCACGCTGCTGAATCCCTTACAAATGCCTTCTACGAGCACCTCCAGGAATGTATGGATCAAGCAATCCCTAATAAAATCAAGACCCTTTCCACCAAAGGCAGGCGCCCGGTCTGGTGGACTCCAGCCATAAACAAACTCTACAACAAGAGGAGAAAGCTACTACATGACAGAGCAAAATCCCTAAATGGGAAGGCATCTCTGATCAATACTAGCAAAAAACTACGATCACTCATAAAATCATCCAAGGCCAACTTTGAGAGAAAAATCGCTAATGACACAAAAGACAATCATAAAGCCTTCTTTAGCTATGTTAGAAACCTGGGTGGAAACTCCCAGATATGCTCAGAATTAGTCCAAAATGATAAAATAATCACTGAACCCACAGACATTGCCAACATACTGGCAGACAGGTTCAGTGCAAATTTCTCCACTCCCCCCCCCAAAAGGAGAAATATCTATCCCACCAGAGTCTAGCCTCCCAAACATCTCAGATGCCCAGGTGAGAGCTGCTCTCTCTAAAGCAAAAACACAGCATCAATGGGACCGGACGGTGTCCCCGGCTGTGTGCTACACGAACTCAATGAGGAACTAAACCCACACATAAGGCTGCTGTTTAATCTTAGCCTTACTACAGGATACGTACCCAAAGAATGGCGTACAGCAACTGTGGTCCCACTCCACAAAGGCGGTGCTTCTACGGACCCTGGAAATTACCGCCCCATAAGCTTGACGAGCCTTGTCTGCAAAGCTATGGAGAGGATCATAATGGAACTCATAAATAAAGACATTGGGGACCTACAGACACTGGATCCTACCCAATTTGGCTTTGTCAAGGGCAAATCCTGCATCTTGAACTTTGTCAACTTTTTCGAAATAGTCACTAAGGCCATTGATGAGGGTAAGGCAGTTCACACAGCCTACCTTGACCTAGCAAAAGCGTTCGACACAATACCCCACTCGGGCATCATAGAAAAGCTCACCAGCTTAGATGTAAACCCATATGTCACAAGATGGGTTGCAAACTGGCTCAAGGACAGAACACACAGGGTTAGAGTTGCTGGTGCCATGCAAGACTCTAAGCTGGTCACGAGCGGTGTCCCACAGGGCTCAGTCCTGGGCCCCCTCTTGTTCGGCATTTATTTTTCTAAAGTGCAGGCAAACATAGGGGGATTGTGGCTGACAAAATTTGCAGATGACTGCAAACTGGGCACCATAATTGACACTCCATCAGACACAGACATCCTCCAGAAAGGTCTCATAGAAATGGATAACTGGTGCCAGAGCCATGGCCTTAAGCTAAATTCCAAAAAATGTATAGTCATACCCTTTGGGAAAAACAAGGTAACCCCTAATTACCACATAGGTGGTAATCCATTAAACACGGAAGAAGTTATCAGGGACCTGGGGACCCAAGTTGACAGTAACCTCTCTTTGACACTCACATTGCCAAAGTGGTTAGGAAGACCTTCTACATTGCCCACCTGATCATGAAGGTATTCACATCCAGATCAGGAGAGGTCATTGTACCCCTGTACTCTTCACTTATCAGACCAATGATTGAGTACAACGCCCCATTCGAATGTACCTTACCCGACACCTGCAGCAGTTGGAAAGACCCCAAAAGTTCCTCACCAAAAGGATAAAGGGGCTCAAACATATGTCATACGATGCCCGACTGAAGAAACTCCAGCTCTATTCAGTCGCATACCGTCTGCTCAGAGGTGATCTGTGCCTGACATACAAGGCCATGTCCAACCCAGAATTAATGGACATGCTCCACCTCAAAAAATCCAAATCCACCAGAGCCACGAGCAAGAGACTTAAACCTCAACACGGATAGAAATAGGACGTGCTGGAGGGACAGATTCATCACCCAGAGACTCCCTACACTATGGAACAGAATCCCAGTCCATGTGAGGCAGAGCCCCTCACTGACTCTGTTCAAGAGAAATCTTGACGAGTGGATGGGAGATCGTAGGTTTACCCCGGGAATCATCTCTGTATCACTGCTGGACAGAGGCACAGCAAACTAATGGGTATAGTATTCTCATCCTAAGGGGTGGTGAAAGCCACACACACTCTGGCTAGGCTTATAAATGCCCTAGGGCAGATAGCCTAGTATGAACCTATGAACCTATGAACCTATGAGACAATGGTAAAAATGCCGCTCCGATCTTTTCAGCCATCTCCAACCTTACTGCTGAGATACCAGTAACCTCTGAGTGACAATGTTTTGAGTAACAAAAAACTGTCTGCAGCCAAATAATAGGTTTACCTTAGAACACAATTCAACAACTCTAAAACAAGAGACATTTTTAAAACGTTGTTCTTATGTTCATACTAGGATGTTTATCCAGTGGACCATTTGTAGCCTAGCCAATGATCCCACCAGTTTAACAAAACATGAATTAATACCAGACCCCTACTTATTTTAGGCCCCTTTCCATAAGGGTTAGAGGGTCAGACTGGATGTGTACTTATGATTTTCCATATAGTCATCCAGGTTCTGCTTAAAAAGAGTCATAGAACTACTCTGCTTTACCTAAAGGGAATTTATTCCGTAAAGCAGGTATTATTTGTGAAAGATATCTATCCCACCACTAAGTCTTTTTTACGTTTCAGTTGTACTTCAGGCCTTGAGCAGGTATTTAGGGGGGCATTACTTTTGTGGATGAGTAGGAGGTTGCATTGTATCAGATTTTTTTGAGTCTCTGTAGACAAGGCAGAGATCTTTCAATAGTCAGTAGGAAACAGAAAAGAGTAAGAGAACTTTATGCTAGTCGGGGTCATTCATGGAGGACATGACTTTGATTTTTTTGGTAAGAAAACATTGCATAGCCAAGATGGCTCATATGTCTAGCCAAGTTCATACCAAAGGGGGCATTATATTTTGTTATTGGTCTTTTAAAAGAGGAGTAGATAGGGACAATGACTTCCCTAGATCTAGAAGACATACCCCTGGTGATTAGTCTGGCTATATAAAAGGTTTTGTAACAACAGCGGCCACATGGTAGTCAAAGGACAGGTCTTTGTTAATAAAGCTACCCAAGTCCCTAATGACCAAATCAGTTTTTATGGGTGGTGTTACCCATATTATAGGAACAGGAGTGCCTAGATTTGTCCAAGGACACAATCTTGCATTTTCTGAAATTTAGTTTGAGACTGTGGTCCAAGCATGACTTGTTAGAATGAATTAGACTCTCCAGGAGAATACATAGGTCATCTGGTGTCTTTATGACCACTTTGAATTTGAAGTAATTACAAACTTCTTCGGCCACAGACCTTTGGTGTCTGTTTTAATGTCCAAGAAATAGATGCCAAGGAGTAGTGGTCCCAGGACCGATCCCTGTGGGGCCCCCTGTTAACTTCCATTTTACACAAAAAGAAGAAACTGGTCTCACCACGATAAGCTTTGAAATAAAACTCCTTAGTCCTTGATACATGTTATTCCATGTAACAAAAAAGTTGATGAGCGCTTTCGCATAGATACAACTATGCTTCATCAGATAACTTTTAAAACCAAAACTCTCTATTTTAAAGTAAAATAGGCGGGAACTTAACTCATTAGGTTTTCAATTTATCAATTAAACAATTGAATATGCAAATACTGTTCTCAAGACCCTGTCAACCTTATTCATTCACAAGTGCAGGAAAAACAAAGTAAGCATTTAACATTCATTGTTACTTTCTTTCTAACAACTAGGAGAATATGTATATGTAACAAGTGTAGCTATCACCCACTTGTGCACATCTCTTTTTAGAGCCATTCTTACAAAGAGCTACTTTAAAACGAACCTTGTTGTTTTACTGGAAACTCTTGTAAACCCTTTAAAACATTTTTAGGCAACCCATATATCTTGAGTTTTAACGCATAGTCTTTAAAACATGGATTTTATATGATCTGCATACTTATATGTGCTAACTAATAAAATGAATAAACAGTTGCATCTTTTAGTTTGTGTTGTAACTTCCATTTTAGTTGAGAGTGTGCCTGCAAAACTAACAGACTATGTTCTGTCAGTGAGCCAGTTTGCTATTCAGTGGATAACAGAGATGTTTATATCTAACTGCATCAGTTTATCAATTATGCCTAAATGTGAAATGATACTGATGTTTTGTCCAAGTTCAGGAGTGCTGTGTGAACCGATTTACCTGAGTGTAATGTCTGAGGGACTTGTTCAGAAAAGTCCAACACATTTAAGAGGTAGGATGTGCCTTAAACAAACTCAGAGTGCAGGGTTTGAAGACTGCCTTTCTCCTTCTTTATGAGGTCCATAATGATGTGTTCCATTGCCTTATAGAAAAGACTGGTTCACTCATGGACCCCCCTTTATGGAGAAGAAAGACTACAGAAGTTCTTCCTACTTCTGGAACAAATCCAGTAGAGAAGCTAAGACTGAATAGACATAATAAGGAGTCAGTCAAGCAGTGTCTGCTGTGAACAAGAAGACAACCTGCTACGTTGCAAGGGCTCATGGAGTGCTTATAATTTGTAAGGGGGTAATTTGGAGGTACGGAGTAGGTAGTAAGGTGTGAGTAATCTGTGGAACATAAGAGGAAAATTTGAGCTGAAATTGTCTGCAAATATGCTGGCAATGTCATCAGAGGGCAAGTATCAACTCAGATCATTGCTGTTTTTTTTATTTCTAAGGTTCCAGATAAACTAAAGAAGGATTTATGGTTGCCCTTGGTATAGGTGGCAGTTTGCAATTCATGCTTTCCCTTTGTGGATTTCATTTTGTTTCTTGCTTCTTTGTTAATTATGTTGAGATCTTCTCTACCTGATGGGGTGTTAAGTTTGTTCCAGTGTTCTTTTAAAATTGGATCCTAATATTTTGGAAATTTTGTTTGATTTAGGAAATACCTGTTATAGAATATTGCCATACAGTCCATTAGTCTGGTTTGGTATTTGTGATAGTGTGCACCCAAGAAGAACATACACATTTATATTTTTAGGAATTGTGTTCTTTTTTTTCTTTTCTTCTTCAGCAATACATATGATGACTTATGTATATGGTATATATCGTTTATGTTTACTTGTTCATGACATTTTAATAAAGTTCAATTAAAAAAAAAAGATCAAGATTTGGTAAAAGCTGTTGGAAATAGCTCCTATTTTTACTCTAAATCATGTGATCATTGTACATTCTGCACTTAAGTTGATGAAACTACCAAAACTTTGAATAGAACTTTTGCTGAAAAGACATTATTAAGTGTGATTCTAAGCAGTTTATTTATATCACTCTGCACCAATGTAAATCATTCTTTATGGGGCAAACTAAAGAAATGTTCATGCAAAGAAATAGGGTTCACTTGAATGCTGTCACATATAAGAAAGTATTCAGTGGCCCATATAAGCATACATTGCTTAATTTAAATGCTACATTTGTTCATATAAGTATTAATAGAATAAAGCCAAGTAAAACATGCACATTAAATGATTTAGTACATTGCTGGATAATTAATATAAGCTCTCTTTTTTATGCCCAGTTTAAATGATTCATATTAAATTGTGGGTTATTATTCTCTTCATATTTTATTTTTGCTATAGTACTTATAAATAATATATTGCAATATGATATGCGTTCTTCATGAATGCCTTTAAAAGCTGATTGATGATCATGTGATTTTTTTTTTTTAACATATGAAAATGTTGAGGCATTTTTTTTTGCAATGAAAAGACTCCTTCATATGACAAAGCAAATCTGTTTTTCTTTTTCCTTGTGCTATTAAACAAACTTACATGGTTTCACAGAGGTGCTGGCTTGTGGTATTCTGGGAAGAGCAGCAATCTGTCCATCCACACAATGGGACAAGACCCTACCCCACATGTCTTGAAAGACTGTCGCAGAAAAACACTTGCTTAGCCTTAGACTGGAAATACAACTTGTATAGCGAATGTCTGTACAGATTTCAAAGTCGCTGCCTGACTGACTTCCCCAAAATTAGTTGAAGCTGCAATTCCAGTAGTAGAATGGACATGGATATGACTATATATATGGTTGTTCACAGTCACTGTAGAATACACTGTTAAAAATTACCTGTTTACCCACTGGGCCCATAATTTTCTAAGGACATTTAAACATATCATCCATCGCTCCCACTCTCTCATTTTTCTTATCTAGTCTGTCCAGTCTGTCATATTACTTTTGTTCTCACACTTTCTTAGATCTCTCACTTTTTTGATAAAATAAACTCGGGGAGAATGATAAGCCACTGAAAGGTGGGAATTCTTAGTAATTAACTCAAGCACACTTCTTAGCAGAAAGGCTCACATTGCTCACAGGGGTCTCTTGGTATGAATCAATATTGTCAGTGATTCGGGAAGCATTGTCTCTTCTGATAAGCTTCTGTTTATGCATTTGATTGAACTTCCCTGACTCTTTCAGTACCTGCCACGCCAACATTTTAAATCTGTAACAATAGGTTGTCTTTACCAGGTAACTCCTTTCATAGCAATAATTCTTCTCTGACTTTCTGTAATGTTAAGTGATACCCTAATTAGTGTGTGTGTGTGTGTGTGTGTGTGTGTGTGTGTGTGTGTGTGTGTGTGTGTGTGTGTGTATAAACAGTTTCTCTCTCAGCATCTTCACTACAGGAACATGTACCTTAGGTCTGTACACATTTTCCATGACCTTTACTATGATTCTTGCTTCTGTTAAAGGATGCTGGTTTACTCCTTTCGTCTTACAATATTTTACAAACAGGATGCTTCCATGCCAGTGTGACCATCCTATTAAGAAATTTCAGACAATTAGATAAAACTGTGTCCCATTTTAATTGTTTGTCATAACAGGACTTATTATATTCTACAGTTGTTTTGCTCGTTCAAGAAATGCAGACTCCATACAAGCACAGCAATTTTAGTCAATACATTTTGTTTACCGATTCCTGTTTGCCCTGAAACACATCAGAGATGTTCTCTAAAATAAGGCAGCATTTCAAGGAAAGTTACTTTTCGCCAGCCTTTTTCTCAGACTAATACTAAAATTTCATGCATCGTGGAACAACTGTTATATAATTAGATTTATCCAAAATAAGATAAAATGAGTCATGGAACTAGGTGTGCAACATTTGATTTAGCCCGTAATTATCCAGAACAATTACACAGCACTGAGTGTACAGTTTAGAAGAACTTAAATCAAATGAGTATTTGTTTGCCCTGGACAGCAGTCATCTAAAGTTTTCCATGCTTTTTTTTCAGCTCTAAGTCCTGACCCATCTTTGTGATGTTGATTAGAAACTGAAGCTTAAATATTTATGTGCTTGCAAGCTTGCTGGAAATTCATCTGTTAAAAAAAAATAGATAAATACTCCAACCATCTTTTCTATTACAATAAGTTTAAAATACATCTTAGTAAAAAAAAAAAAGGTGCGCAACAGGAATGTGTTAGATGATTAAACTTATTTTCTGTATCAGCAGTTGAAATGAAATGCTAAGAAGAGCAATAGTTTTATATTACAAGTGTTGCAAATTTTGAAATTGTATCACCTGTGTGAGGAAGACATTTGTATAAACAGTGCTATACAGTCAGGCCCAGTAACTTTATATCACTTAGATGCCTCCTGAGCCAGGACCACTGAATACTTTCTTATATGTGACAGCATTCAAGTGCATATTTCTTTGCATGAACATTTCTTTAGTTTCCCCCATAAAGAATGATTTACATTGGTGCAGAGTGATATAAATAAACTGCTTAGAATCACACTTAATAATGTATTTTCAGCAAAAGTTCTATTCAACGTTTTGGTAGTTTCATCAACTTAAGTGCAGAATGTACAATGATCACATGATTTAGAGTAAAAATAGGAGCTATTTCCAACAGGTTTTACCAAATCTTCATTTTTTTAATTGAACTTTATTAAAATGTCATGAACAAGTAAACATAAATGAGATATACCATATACATAAGTCAGCATATGTATTGCTAAAGAAGAAAAGAAAAAAAAAGAACACAATTCCTAAAAATATAAACTTGTATGTTTTTCTTGGGTACACACTATCACAAATACCGAACCAGACTAATGGACTGTATGGCAATATCCCATAACAGGTATTTCCTAAATCAAACAAAATTTCCAAAAGATTAGGATCCAATTTTAGAAGAACACTGGAACAAACTTAACACCCCATCAGGTAGAGAAGATCTCAACATAATTATTACAGAAGTAAGAATCAAAATGAAATCCACAAAGAGAAAGC
The DNA here is from genome assembly GCF_019279795.1 of Protopterus annectens. Lineage (NCBI taxonomy): Eukaryota > Metazoa > Chordata > Ceratodontiformes > Protopteridae > Protopterus > Protopterus annectens. The sequence continues at coordinate 867,234,658 of NC_056725.1, read as the reverse complement.
CTTCTTTAGTTTATCTGGAACCTTAGAAATAAAAAAAACAGCAATGATCTGAGTTGATACTTGCCCCCTGCTGACATTGCCAACATATTTGCAGACAATTTCAGCTCAAACTTTCCCCTTATGTGGGTTTGTGTCCCATCTGGGGTAACATAATCTTGGGGTGTGAGGTTGGCATACTTGTTAGAGTGTTTAATTTATAGACACAAGGTGCAAGGTTCGATCCCCATATGGGATAATTGGCTTGACCTAAAAATGGCCCACAAGGGCAGTTAGCTTAATGCTAATCTAATCTATATGCAGTAGATAATGCACTAAAAGAGCTAGTGACCCATTTCAGAAATTCTTAAAAGCTACATTGTTTCAGAGCAAAACACTTGCAGTTGTTATATGTTTATTAGCTGTTCTGTAAAATTTCTAAAGAAGTTAGACCTTTGCATTATAAATATTAATTGCTTGCACTGTTCTTTTGCATATAATATCAGAGTTGCCGGCCTAGAAAATTAAAATGTTTGATGTCAGCTGTAATCTACAAAATGAAAAAAAGAATTTGTTTTCTGCATCACCTCTTCATGCTTACCTAAAGTGTTTTACATGCTCGAGACATCACTTCCATTATTTATTCATATAGAGGCTTGTTAGATACACAGCTGTTTGAATAACATATTCAGAAGGATGAGCACGTAGCTAGATAGTGGGTCTGGGGAAAAAGCATTCAAAATACAACCTTTTAATAGGAACGTGAGAAAGTAATTTAAGCCTTTCTTGATATGGACTTTAGGTATTATGCCTCCTTTGTGATTATTTTTTCTTAGTTTCAGTATGCATTATAACATGTGAATGTAAGTGAAGAACCATTAAAAAAAATCTCAAAGTAATAAAACTTCTTATGGTGGTATGGCGGTAGCATTGTTACCTCACAGCAAGAGGTTCTCCCATTCGACTCTCGGCTGGGCTTGGGAGTGCCTTCCGTGTGGAGTCTGCATGTCCTCCCCGCGGTGTTGGTTAATGTTCGAAAGACATGTGTGCATAAATGGGCGTGCCTTCATTGAAGGTTGGGCATCGAGCTGGCACCTTGGTGTTTCATAAAAAATCTACTGCCAATCATTAGCGGACCGGAGTTCCGCTGTGGTGACTCCTTACCAGGAAAAGCCGAAAGACAAACAACAACAACATGAAAGCAGAATGTTTTCATTTGCAGAACCTTGGCTATGTACGCAGAAAGGCAGGAAGTACAATAAATATGAGATACAATGAAATGCCAAAATCTAATACCAAGGTTTGATCCAGATAATGTAATGTTTGTAGATAAGTAATCTTCTCTGAAAGCTCAAACAATACTAATACTAACTAACTTTAGATTTAACAAAATTTAAAGCCCCATGAAAATTTTTTAGATAAAGTCATAATTTCATGTTTTGAAATGCCAGTTAACTGAAATAAGCACTATAAACCCACTCTTCAACGGTGACCATCAAAGCATCTGTGAGCATAACTACATACAGGCAGTGGAAAATGTAAAAAACAAATTATAATAATTCACAATATGTATAGTATTTTAATGTAGATGTTCAAACCTGGGTGCTTAAAAAGAACATAAATAAATTGCTTCTGCTATTAGTGGATGAAGTTCAACCCACTAAGGATTGGAATCCCCAAACTACATTCCCTGAAAAAAAAAAACGGCCAAAAAAACTTTTTTTAAGTGTTTTTGGAGGGGTGTCAAGGCCATCCTTGCTCCCTCGAATTTGGCTGTGGAGGCGTTCCAATCATTGGCAGGTTGAATTTCAGGCAAATGACAAGACTTCAATCTTTATCCACCTATAGGTTACCCAAATAACTTACAATAGTATCAAGAGCAGCAGGTGCTGCGGTAGCATTGTCGCCTCACAGTAAGATGTTGTCCTGTTCGATTCTCAGCTAAAGCGTCTTCTGTGTGGAGACATGCGTGAATGGGCGTACCTTCATTGAAGGTTGTGCGTCGGGGCTGGCAACTCGGTACGTAAAAAATCTACTGCCAATCATTAGTGGACCGGAGTTCCGCTGTGGCGACCCCTAACCAGGAAAAGCTGAAAGATACAACAACAAGTATCAAGAGCAGCATAGCAATTGCCTATTGTATCCAATTAATCCTTATTTAACACTTGCCTCTTCAGTATTAACATACTGTTCACATTACTGTACATCTAAGAAAGAAAAATGAAAAGCACAAGTGAACACATCAAAACTGTAGGCACTACCAGCAAAACAATGTATTTTTATTTATCTTTGTTGCAAAATAAAATCTGTTGATCCAGTACAATCCTTGTCATTCTGTGAGAAACAAGCCAATAACCAAATAAAAACACAAGGACTAAAAAGATACATGGTTATATAACCATATGTCTTTGTATTTTTCATCTATTTATTTGGTTGTTGGCTTGTTTCTCACAGTCCACTGTTATTATATATATATAAGATGTTGTTCCATTCGATTCTCAGCTCTAGCGTCTTCTGTCTGGAGACATGCGTGAATGGGCGTACCTTCATTAAAGGTTGTGCATCAAAGCTGGCAACTTGGCACATAAAAATCTACTGCCAATCATTAGCAGACCAGAGTTCTGCTGTGGAGACCCCTAACCGGGAAAAGCCGAAAGACACAACAACATACTACATCAACCACAAATGGTAGGTAAGTCCCCTTTAAAACATATTTGTTATCAAACTGTCATGATTATGAATGCCACAATGACAAAATGCCATACCAAGCAGCATTAAGCTGATTTATGGTGTTCTGCTTGTGGCACCTTGTGGGTCAGTAAACCAAAGTAAGCCCAAATATTCATGTAGCTTGCAGTGAGATAAAACGAGTAGGCAAAGCAAAATAATAACTGACTCTTTTCACTGAGCTTTCCAGTTGTTGAAAAGTAATGGCTTCACGTGCATGAACTAGTAGTGGCCTGAAATAACTTAAAAGTTTAATTGTGATGGAATGGAAGAAAAGAAGATGGCCACTGACCACTCTAACTGCCAACAGAGTAGTTGCACTTCACTGTCCTCAATATAGCTGTAGCAGCCTAAATTCAACAACTTTTTTCTTTCACTAATCATTTTTCTTTTTGTCTCAACTATTTCACTGTTTTACCTTTCATTTTTATACTTTCTGTACCACACTCTATTCCACAAAGCAGTGTAGTCCACAAGCTTAAGGTACTGTCTCAGATCACAGCTCTCCTGTGCCTCTAAGTTTTATCTTTGCCTGAGTTCAGCAAATAAACAACAGTTTTCCAGCACACATCTCTGAAATAATGTACATTTTTATATTCATGTCATTCCTAGTTGAATAGTTTTGCTGGGCTTTTTAACTTTATCAGACATTGTAAGTGCAGAGTTGATCATTTTTGATTTAATAATGAGCAAGACAGTAGGTATCATGTTGGCACAGAAGCATGTTACCTTCCTATAATACTGATTATTTGGGTTCTAGTACCAACTCATCTATCAGTGACTAGGGTCACAGATTAAAGACATGAACAGGAATAGAAATTAAAGGCAGTTATAATGAGCTATGGACATTTAGGAAAACAGGCTTTTGGAGAAAGCATAGAACTCACACAGAACAGTGGAGTGGCCTGCTCTTGGAGCTTTAAATATGGAAAGGCCAGAAGATGAGTAAGTTATAATGCAAGAAACCCTTACACCATAAGGTGGCAGTAGTCAAGCACCTGCTACTCATGTCCTGCTGTCACCATATGGCCATCAAATGGACAAATAAAGAAGAGCAGTCAAGCAAGCTGATATTAGAGAGAAGTTTGGGAGACCAACACTGATTAAAGAAAAAGCATGTGTTGTAAATGCGATATGACTTTGTTTTTTTGTGCTTAATAATATTCTTGTGTATCTGTCACTAATGTTAAATAACAATTTTAGCAAAAACAGTTATGTTTCTCACTAATCATATAGCAGCTTAATATCAGTCTCTAATTATCAGCAGTTTTGACAAAAGCTGTTATACCATTTTGACCATTGTTCAATCCTCTTACATAGGCTATTCTACTGAAAACACAAAAGAAGTTTGAGATACAGGATGTTATATATATATATATATATATATATATATATATATATATATATATATATATTAAAGCTTTTATCAAGACTCAACTGGATGTCGGGATTTGAAATTTGAAGCAAAATGTGCTGGTGGAACTAACACAACACCTACTTATCACACAGTGGAGAATACCACCAAGTTAACACTACAGCATAAGTAAAATCACAGAAATAGGAAATGGGTTTTGCCTGCTGTTATTGGTTATGATTTAGGATAAATTATTTTATATGGTATTAGTCTGCATTAGTTTGACTGCAGTTCACTGATATAATGTTAGAACCACTTCTCTGAGTACGAATGAGTACTAATGGTCTCATTCATATCACAACAGTACCACCCACACCGAATATGCCGGAAAAATGGTGGGAAATTGAACTTCCTCTGGCTTGTGTTCTCCATCTCACTTACCACTTACAAACTGGCCACCATCAAGAAATGATACAATAACTGTTTTTATAGTGATACTTTTTTCTGACAATTAATGATTTGTGGGCAAATAATGTTTCCTTTCAGCATGAGGCAATCTTTTGGAGCAGTCTGAAGAAGGGAAGACCACCCTGAAACAAAACACACAAATAAAAAAGCACTTGTTTTTTTAAGATAATAAATCATCTTCTTTTTGAGGAAATATCACCCAATGCACAAAATGTTGTAAGCTCACTAGAACTAACATAAATTATGCCTTCGCTGGAAAAGAGAACAGAAAATTAGATCACTGTGGTAAGATAAATACTCCCTTCAACTTTTCATGTTTACATTTCTTAGAAATGACAGAGGTTATCATGGTCTTTAAATGCATATCAATATTACTTGGCTAGAAAGCAGAAGAGTGGAGATAGTAGATGTCATTAAAAAAATAAATAAATCATTCCTCTACAGAGTCACTTCTCGGTGCATCATATAAAAATTAAATATTAATCTTACTTTAAAGACCTAAATCTTACACTTATCATGTTTCTTACAAAACACATACCAAGATAATACTAGTTCCAAATATGTTGTGTCTCTTTGAATGACTTTGTAATTCACTTATTTAATTATGTAAATGTATAGTTGTTCATAGTTAAGAAAATATTTTTTTCTATAGGCTTAGTAAGATTTATACTTATTGCAGGTTCTCTTCATTTATCCTCTGCACTTCGCAAGAAGAGAATGGTAAACAGTGGTGTCACTAATTACATATTCAAAGTTCATTTGGCAGTCTAACATTGATTGCTAACCCTGTAAACTATTATAGACCTTTAACCTGTATCTCTTGGGTAAAATTTTCAAAGTCCCCATTTACAGAGGGTTTCTCAAATTACGTAATCAGACTAGTGCTACTGTTCTAACTTGGAAAACTTGGAATTACAAATTACATCAGTATAACCTGAATGAGCTAATGATGTTTTGGATATTAAGCCCAATCTGGCTAGAACACATACTATACTTGATTGGTCTGTATTATTTAGTACCTGCTATCACTGTATCCAACATTTCAGCATTCTCCATTTAAAATACAATTAATGCAGTTTACCAGATTATGCTTTTGGTGGTTTGAATGAATATTAGTGCACTCCTGTTATCCAAGCAAGGATTTCCTTATATTCTGACACTCCAAATATATGGCCTGTTTCCAGTACAGAGGTGATGACATTGAGCTTGGCTTTTAAATAACTGTGCATATCATCAGTAGTGCTGCTGCGAGGCCTTAGGCCTTATTCATAGTTAGAATAAAAATAAAATGCTGCATAGAGTTCTTGGAGCCTGACAGAAGAGGAATTTATACTGCCGTAATGGAAACAGATAAAGTAAGTAAGAAAGTCTGAGAGATGAAAGGAATAATATATTAAAATAGTTTTAGGGAGCATTACCTGTACTCATTAAGAAAAGGAGATAGAGCGGACTTGATATGGATGCATAAGGGATTAGATGGAATGACTGGATTAAGCTGAATTTGAAACAACATATTAAAGGAACCCACTCACACATAGGCATGAATAAATATCTGTTTAGTGAGATTGCTGTGGGTAATTGGAATGATTTGTTGCAAACCGTTACAGAAGCTAAGGCAGTGCTGTTTAAAAGCTTGACAGGAATAACAGGAGGGAAAGGAGACAGGGCACTTATCCTGAGCAAATTGTAACAACTGGTTAGATGGCATGGAGAAAAACATAGTGGTCTGCTGATATCAGCAAGGCTGGCGTACCGGTTATGACTGAAGCAGGACAGTCCGCAGCAAGACCATGATTTGGTGATAGGAATAATAACATAAGATGCAGATGCAATGTAGTGCAAAATGCACTATTACATACTTTGTGTTATGGAGAAAAAGGATCACTGCAATGTTTTAAGGGTTGACCATAGGAAAGTCAGTGTACAAAATGGATATGGATATTACAAATGCTGTTGAACTGCATTGTGTAATGCAATTTGAATGAGAAGTAGCAAAGATAAAAAAGCTACTGAAATGCATAGCTAATGGAGTAGACTGTAAACATCCTGGTGTCATTCTCTCACTGTGGGCAACAATGCTAAGACGTCATGCAACGTATTATGTCGGGCTTTTACAACCATAAAGAAAAAGTAGAATGACAGCTGACTTAGAGTATGCAAAACATGATCATCAAAACTCTGAGGAGATACAATCCTGGGACTATGAGGAAGTACTGATAAAGTCATGAATCCATTGGAAGATAGAATGTCAATGGAGGATATGATAGGAAAATACAATATTATTGGGTTAAATTGAATGTAGGATGAAGGTGGCATTAGGTTACATGGAATGTAGGATGAAGGTGGTTTGGGGTTACATGGAATGTAGGATGAAGGTGGCATTAGGTTACATGGAATGTAGGATGAAGGTGGTGTTGGGTTAGATGGATTGTAAGATGAAGACAGCCTTAGGTTAGATGGAATGTAGGATGAAGATTGTGTTTAGTTAGATGGAATGCAGGAGGAAGGTGGCATTAGGTTACATGAAATGTAGGATGAAGGTTGTGTTGAGTTAGATGGAATGCAGGATGAAGGTGGCATTAGGTTACATGGAATGTAGGATGAAGGTGGTGCTGAGTTAGATGGAATGTAGGATGAAGGTGGTGCTGGGTTAGATGGAATGTAGGATGAAGGTGGTGCTGGGTTAGATGGAATGTGGGATGAAGGTGGCATTAGGTTACATGGAATGTATGATGAAGGTTGTGTTGAGTTAGATGCAATGCAGAATGAAGGTGGCATTAGGTTACATGGAACGTAGGATGAAGGTGGTGCTGAGTTAGATGGAATGTAGGATGAAGGTGGTGCTGGGTTAGATGGAATGTGGGATGAAGGTGGCATTAGGTTACATGGAATGTATGATGAAGGTTGTGTTGAGTTAGATGCAATGCAGAATGAAGGTGGCATTAGGTTATATGGAACGTAGGATGAAGGTGGTGCTGAGTTAGATGGAATGTAGGATGAAGGTGGTGCTGGGTTAGATGGAATGTGGGATGAAGGTGGCATTAGGTTACATGGAATGTAGGATGAAGGTTGTGTTGAGTTAGATGGAATGCAGGATGAAGGTGGCATTAGGTTACATGGAACGTAGGATGAAGGTGGTGCTGGGTTAGATGGAATGTGGGATGAAGGTGGCATTAGGTTACATGGAATGTAGGATGAAGGTTGTGTTGAGTTAGATGGAATGCAGGATGAAGGTGGCATTAGGTTACATGGAACGTAGGATGAAGGTGGTGCTGAGTTAGATGGAATGTAGGATGAAGGTGGTGCTGGGTTAGATGGAATGTAGAATGAAGGTTGTGTTGAGTTAGATGAAATGCAGGATGAAGGTGGCATTAGGTTACATGGAATGTAGGATGAAGGTGGTGCTGGGTACATGGAATGTAGGATGAAGGTGGTTTGGGGTTACATGGAATGTTGGATGAAAGTGGCATTAGGTTACATGGAATGTAGGATAAAGGTGGTGTTGGATTAGATGGAATGTAGGATGAAGGTGGCATTAGGTTAGATGGAATGTAGGATGAAGGTGGTGTTGAGTTAGATGGAATGCAGGATGAAGGTGGCATTAGGTAACATGGAATGTAGGATGAAGGTGGCATTAGGTTAGATGGAATGTAGGATGAAGGTTGTGTTGAGTTAGATGGAATGCAGGATGAAGGTGGCATTAGGTAACATGGAATGTAGGGTGAAGGTGGTGCTGGGTTAGATGGAATATAGGATGAAAGTGGTGCTGGGTTAGATGGAATGTAGGATGAAGGTGGCATAGCTGGCAATTGTAGGGGGAACAATAGCAAGAAAAATATAAAGAAATTGTGTTTTATAAGGAAAACCCTAGAAAAAGCTCCAGAGATATTTTTACTTGTCTTTTGTTGACCAGTTTGGTCCTAGTAGGGCACTGGCCTCTTTTAAGGAGAGACCTGGAATGGTATATATACCACTAGAGGAAACTTGGTCAGGGCATCATTGAATCTACCCTACTCTTTTTGATAGGTGCCATAGAATATTTTATATCTATCTAAGCTACCACCAACTCAAGTTGATGAGGCCTTGGTTTAATGTTTCATCTGAAGGACAACATGCTCAGGAGTGCAGACCCCATTATGATGCACGACAGTGTCATCAGTTGACCTACCTGATGTGGGAATAGAGCTCATAGCCTTCTGCATCAAAGACGGGTGTGCTACCTGGTGTGCCACTGACACTGATATTAAATATGCCTGAGACAGATATAAGTTTGTATGTACATAAGTGGGGGAGGGGCCGTGTAGTAGCAATGTAATGGTGTGATAGTTGAGACCAAAGTCCATTTCAGGGAAAACTAATTTCCAAGAAAAGTACTTAAGAAAATGGACTAAAAATAATATTTTGCATTCAATACTGGGCAAGCCTCCTTGCCTCAACACAGAGGAGTTTGCTGCCTTCCTTATTATAATCAGCTCATAGATCACAGTAGGTAAGGCAGGCTCAGCACAATAGAAAAATAACCGTTTGTGAAAACAAGCTTCCCTCTCGTAATAGTTACCACATATGATTAGCTGTAGCCCTTGCTGGAAGAAAACCAGTCTTCTTCCAGCATAACATGTATCTCTGCATAGTCATTTACTTCAATTATAATGCACACGTAAACAAATAAATGAACCATATCCTCTAATCATATCGCATATTTCCCAGTGAATCATGTAGAAATAGAAAATGCTCTTTCATTCATCGTGCAGTATTATTGCAAATTATAAAACAGAACAGTGCATTATTTTGCTTTGCAGATCCAGGAGATAAATTTGCTATTAAAATATATGTGTATGTATATATATATATATATATATATATATATATATATATATATAGAGAGAGAGAGAGAGAGAGAGCGTAGAAGTCAATGTGCTCCAAAGAAAAATGATGAACAATATTCATTGTTTTTCACATAACAGAACTGTAATACCATCCCAGATCACTGCTCAGTACATTGTAAAAATGTTGTCAGTGTGCACACTTTGGATAATAACACTGCTAATTGACTGCCAGTTAAAAGTTTCTTTCTTTGGTTAGTTTGTGAACATATTGCTACAATTTCCTACATTTAATGGTCAGGAAATATGAGGTTGAGATATTGTCTGTGCAAATGGCTGTTACAGTTATGCCCGTTACTTACATATTGCACAAAAATGAATATATCAATGTGTAATTCATTCTTCTTATTATATATTGATGTTATTTTTCCTGCATCATTGTGATAACTTAAAGCAATACTATAACTGAATGCTTGCAGTGATTTCACAATAGGAATGTCATTCAGTAAGAGCGAAAGTCTTATAGCAGCTAAAAATATAAACCAACCAGAAATCACAGAAAAAAGACACAAACATTTGTGCAAGACATTTTTTATCTCCTGTTAGGAACATGAACAAGTATGCCCTGGAAAAATAAAGTATTTCAGTACATTAGTTCATAAATATGCAGTGCTGAACAGATCTTCACTAATGCACTTGGGCTAACATGCCATGCTTTACTAACTATACATAAGGCTTTTGAGTGTGAGTGCAAGGTGAAAAGATAGTGTGACACAGGGCATTCACAAGCTAAATATGTTTACATTTTCAGGGGAAATGTGTATATTTGCCATGACACTTTGATAAAGGGTAAGGCTGTGGAAGATATCTTTGTACTGATGTCTCTTACACTTCAATAAGACCATAGAAAATAACTCTAATGTTTTGTCATATATATATATATATATATATATATATATATATATATATATATATATATATATATATATATATATATATATACTCTGCACTGATGATGCCAGAGGGTGAATCCAGTATGCTATAGCCTAGAGCTGTTAGCTGTTGTGTGCTGTTTACTTTATTGTGCTGAAGCAAATAACTTAAGTAAAAAAGTATTTTCCTATATTTTTCATGGTGGAAATATTTTCTACAGCATCTATTTAGCCATTCTGGTTCCACAGAGGGTTGTTTGGAGGGCCATTATGGATTTTATGGCTCTTTATAGTTTGCTTGGAACGCAGGACACTATTTAGGGCCTTTGCACCTGTTTTTTGTGTTTTTTCTTAATTATTTTATATATATATATATATATATATATATATATATATATATATATATATATATATATATAGATAGATATACACACATACTCACACACACACACACACACACACACACACACACACACACATATATATATATATATATATATATATATATATATATATGATATTTTCTAGTCTAAGGCTGGTGGATTGTGTTGGAATAGAGTTACTTTATGCATTGCTTATACAGTCATGAAGGATGGTTTGCTCTTCTTCAGTGGAGAGGGTAAAGGATCATCTTCCACATGTTCTATAATGAAAGCTGAGCTATGAATATGGCATTTATCAGTGACAGATCCATCTCACAGCAGGAAGGCTATACACACCTAAGGGCAGTGTATCAGTGATATTCATAAAGGCTAGGACTCTGCATCTATACTCTTTAATATCATGCCATTCAGTCACTGCCCTGCTGTCTTTTACACCAGTGAACACCTCAAGCTTAGGGTTCTAGCAAGTTTGAGACCTTTCAGGCAAGAAATTATGCTGTCAGGACGTCTGCCACAGTAAGCAGGCTACTAGTGAATGTATCAAATATATTAATGAGTAAATTCTCTCACCGGGAGTTTCAAGATTAACAGCAATACTGAGGCATTAAATGAACACGTTGATGAGGAATTAGTGTGTCAGTCTGGTTTGGAAGATATGCTTCATTTTTGGAACATTCCATGCTGAAGCATGTCATTTTTTCTTCTTCTTCTTCAGCACAGATGCCCTTTATAATTCTGTAAACACATGAAAACTTTGCATCGTAGCAGTTTGTCAGCATTATTGCTTCTGTGCTTGTGTTCCAGTTTTTAATGTTGATGTATAGCTATATTCTTGCTCACATTTCTGTATAAACCTGCCAAATGTTTATGGAAACATATGTAAAGTTGTCATTTTGCCACCAATGCTTCACAATTAATCCAGTTCAGGTGGGTATGTCTGAATTCTGGAACATTCTACACATGAACATTTTGTTCTCAGGCTTCACCGCCGTACATCATACAGTCATGGAGGTATGTGTAGCTGTGATGTGACAGTCAGTACATCAGAATTAGTACATACTGATGGATTTCTTGGCACCATTGACCACTGTCTGATTTAGCAGCAAATACAGTAAGTCACTGAGGCAATTTCCCTTCTGCTGTTGACAACTAAACTGATCTTCTGGTCTTCCGAACAAACCTGTTTCCATTCCACAAAAGAAAGGTAGAAGGAGACTGCATGAGCTAACACTCCTACTTATCCTTATTCACCTAATCACGACCCTGTTCTACCCCGGTCATAAAATTAGAGAGACATCCTTGTATGTAACTCAGGATATGGTCTTGGACTAGTCAGTGTTTATATAACTTTATTGAATCAAATTATTTTAGTGTGAGTTGTAGAAATCAAATTAACATCTGCCTGTGCAAGTCTTTAATACAAAAACTGCACACTCTTTGTAGTCCTTTAACCCTTGCAGTATATCTGTTCATGCCATTATGTCTTTTGACATTTTGTTGTAATATCAAATAAATATATTCAACTGAGTATATGTTTGCACCTGTGGATCCTACATACTGGGAAATATATGCATAGATTTCTGAATTAACCTTTGAAGATGGGTGTAGGGCATGGCTGTTATAGCTCTCAGCTTTTTACTTCAAGCATTAGGGAAAATAAACAAAAAAAACAGTGAAAAGATACCACATTATGGACACATTTTATATACTGGTACTATTAACTTAGAACGTCTAAAAAACTCCAGCTTTATGAGGAACATGGCAAAACTTTGAGAAACATTAGGAATATCCCTCAAAAAACATGCTATCAACTGGCCTGATTTCATGAAATGTCCCAAATTTTCCTTCATATTTTGGTCTGATTCTCATAAAATTGTTGGTTTTCTTGCACCAAGTAAATAATGACAAACATTTGTGTTTCAGACTTCATATCCTTTAGAAAATGCATGGCAATACAAAACCTGTTATTCTAGAAATGTTCTAAGAATATTAGAAGACTGTTTAAAATCTGTCCTTAGTTTTGGGCCTTTGACACTTATTTTTTTACTTTATCCTGGTTCTTGAGCTGAGAGGTTGGCAGCTATTAATACAGATTTTACAATAACTCAAGCCTTTGGAATAACAGAAGACAGTATATCTTTTCTTCCACCTAGGGCACTTAACATAATGCAATATGTGTAGGGTCTCGTGCGCAATCAGATTGCAAAAGAAGGGGTATGAAGATGCAATTAGTTTATTCTATGCAAAACATTTTTTTTTTGTTCTTTATTTGTGCACTTAACTTTGTTTCACACCAGCATGCAGTATGTGTAGTACATAGGTGGTTGTACAAACATCTATGCCTTTCATGCATGGATAAGGTGGGTATACATGGAATGGGATGTATTAAGGACAGTAATTCCCTCATGTCCACTAACTGCCTCTGGTTAGAATTTTCCCTCAGTCATGTTATCCTGCTGTGGTGAGGGAAACCCATACCTGCCAAGTCTAAGAAAAACAGCTGGGGTCAACAGCAGCTCTGTTCTTCCCCTTAACTCCTTCTTCAGCATCCAGGATCCCACTTAAATCGGATAACCGGCTACCAAAAAGATGCTATGACACTGAGGCTTTCCATAATACAACATTTGCACATGTTGTTGCACATAGCAAAAAGAAAATGCCACACCATCTCAGAATAACCAGTGGCCTGTGTAACTTAACAACATTTCTGAAGATTCTTCATGATAGCTTTGTATCTTCTGCTTAGTTATGGTATGACATTTCCCTTTCTGCCAAAAAATGTCTACTTTAACCAGAAACATTTTTCACTTCTATGCCATTCTCTAAGAAAGACATTATTGGCTACTGGTGACTGAAAAGTATTGCATTTACATATCAGTTTGATTTGCTTTTTGCAAATCTGTAGTAGTCAGTATATCTGTAAGAAGGCTTCATTACTAAATCCACTGCCCTAAGCAACTCCCATGAAGCTCCATGTTAATTGCTGATCTATTGATCGTTTCCAATTTTGTTTCCAAATGCAAGACATAGCCACAATAATGCTATGACTACGAAGCCATGAATGCCAATGATTTTATTTGATAAAATTTCCATTGCTCTTTGATTTCGGTATTTTGCCATGCAATTGTCCAATATTTTATACATAATGCCGTAACAATGATGACAGAGGGAGTCCTGTTTGATGAGACTGTTATTGTTACAGGCAACTCCTGTGCAGTTTTCCTCCCATTCTTTCTCCCTATCCCATTATACAGCTGTCCCAGGAAACATTTAATCCACCTACAAAATACATTTTTCTCCGCCTCTAACAATATTGTCTAAATCCACATCAGCCTGCCTGTGAAAAAAATTATTTCTTAAGTAAACTTTGAATTATCCCTTCATCTGCAACCAGCATTCAATTTATTCACACCACATCGCCCTTTCACTTCTTGCATTATGTGTACTTGTGCATGTGTGTTTGTACATGCATGTGTGCATGTGAGACTGGTTTGACTGTCTGACCATTTCCAAATTCTGCATCCACTCTAGCCTTTTCACTATTCTGGTGGCACTCTAATACACAATAGTTACCATATCAATCCCTTTTTTCTATGACTCCATAATATCACTCTGTTGAAATCACAAAATTAATAAGATACCTCAGTTATGTGGTGCAGATGGATAAAGCTTTGACTGCGACCTATAAAAAATCAAGGAAAAACAGGAAACAGATTCAATAAAATTAATCCTTTATTAAAAGATTAATTTTATTGAATCTCTGTTTCCTGTTTTTCCATGATTTTGGCTGGTTGGAAGTGTTACTTGGTTTGCTGTTTCCAGTTTTGAGTGCCTTTGACATGTGGCCTTGACAACCCAAGTTTTAATGGTGAATTTTGCTCTTGAACAGCCAGGGATGAGAGGATGGGAAAGGAGTGGCAATGTCTCACATATTCTGGGATGAGGGAAGATGGTTCCTAGCTGGCTCAATTACTGTTCCAGTGCTAAAATGCAGCCTTAAATACAGAAAGAAGAAAGCAGATGCAGAGGAAAATGTGGGCCATGGCTACCCAATTCAGTGAAGGTAGCCTTTGTTCTCATATGCAAAGGAGCATTTATGCATGCATGCATGTACAGAGTAGAGTGGCATAGGTAGCCTCTGTAGTGATACAGGTTCTCATGTCACTACCAGGGCCAGAGTCATGGGTGTGCAATAAAATACTTCTGTAGCCTGCACATATTAGATGAAGTGAAAGCTGCAGAGGGTGGGCATACACCATGTAGATCCCATCAGAGGGACAAGTAGAGAGCCTGTAGATCAATATAGAGATAACTGGGTCAGAGAATGAAGGTACAGACCAACAGTGGGATAAGCTGGTCACCAGATGCATTCAGGGGTACAAGAAACTGTCATAACTGACTGGAAGATGATCACTCCAGATAGTGAAACCAGTTCTGTAATGAATACATGAATCTGATTGAGGAACTGTGGGCAGCAAAGCAAAAGGAGGTGGAGTTGCTATATATATACATATATATATATATATATATATATATATATATATATATATATATATATATATATATATATGGGTCTAATTCTTTTTATTGAAGAAACACTTCTTCGAAAAAGAGAAGTAGACCCACACTTACGCAAAAGTGCACTTAACCGGAAGTGCACTCCCGTGAAGAATGGTTCAACAAACCATTCAGGAACACTGAGGTGCTGAAGCACACTACAGTGAGGAAAAGGGAATTTACCTGTTTCCCCACTGTAGTGCAATCTCGGAGTTGGTATATTTAAGTGGAGGGGGGTACAACATTGTTTTGGTGTTCGTTAACAGTTCATTGAGCCGTTCTTCGCAAAAGTGCATTTTTGGTTAAGTGCACTTTCATGTAAGTGTGGATCTACTGTTCTTTTTCGAAGAAGTGTTTCTTAGATGAAGTACAGTAGACCTATATATATATATATATATGTATATATATATATATATATATATATATATATATATATATATAAAAGACATACACACCTCCAAGCTGGTCAAACAGTATGAAGTACAGGAAACATTCCAGGTGCAGTTAACAATTGACAAGACCCCTGTTCAAACCACAGCTAGATATAGGTGTCCAACTTTGACTCAGGATGCCCACTCAACCTATCTGGACCTCTTTGAATCTATCAAGATTCAATCCTTTAGCCTGATCCTGGGAGACTTTAACTCTCCAACCATAAATTGGAAGAAATACTCATGCCAAAATG
Source organism: Protopterus annectens (assembly GCF_019279795.1). Lineage (NCBI taxonomy): Eukaryota > Metazoa > Chordata > Ceratodontiformes > Protopteridae > Protopterus > Protopterus annectens. The sequence goes on along the minus strand of NC_056725.1, from coordinate 867,218,753 downwards.
CAAATTCCCAGAGATTCTTTGATTTCATCAGTGCAAATGCCTTGGACCAGTTAGTCGACACCCCCACAAGAGGTGAAAATATCTTGGACTTGGTATTAACCAACATGAGTAAGCACTGCGGCATCCCTACAGTGTCATCATCCCTAGTAAGATCCGATCACAAAGCGGTCACTTTCAAAGTCACCATCTCCCCTTACCCCCTCCCCCACTAGGGTCAAACAAAAAAACTTCTCCCAAGCTGATTACAACCTCCTGAGAGAAGGTATAAACAGCTTCACAGCCCCCCTCCCTCCATAGGAACTGGCACATATGTGCAAACCTATACCAAATTATTATATGAGCATTTATATAGCTGCATGGAATCAGGAATACCTGACAGGACTAAATCATCTTCCTCGAGGAAGAGTAAACCTGTCTTGTGGACATCTATAATAAATAAACTCTATAATAAAAACAAAAAAATTGCTGTCCAGGACCACGAAGGAGCAGGTGCCTAACTGGAAGCAATCTCTCCTTAGCCTGAACAAACAAATAAGAGCACTAGTGAAATCCTCCAAAGAAAACTTTGAGTCCAAACTGTCCACATCTACTAAAGACAATCATAAGGCCTTCTTCACATATGTCTGCAGTCTCAAGGGAAGCACCCAGATCTGTTCAGAACTGACAGTCAAGGACACCACATACACAAATGCTGTAGATATACCCAACCTGCTGGCAGACAGGTTCAGTGAAAACTTCACCCCTCTGTTCTCCCCATCAGTAATATAGGACATCCCCATTACCTGCCCCCCTCCACTTATCTCTAGGGAGAAAGTCATCATTGCCCTCTCAAAGGCAAAAAATACAGCCTCCATGGGACCCAATAACATCCCAGGCTGCATCCTACATGAACCCAGGCAGGATCATACAGCACCATTAGGCACCCTATTCAACCAAAGCCTGAGTACTGTCTTCATCCCAGCTGAGTGGAGGACAGTCACTGTCATCCTTTTGCACAAAGGTGGAGCATCCACCGATCCAGGAAATTAGAGACCCATCAACCTAACTAGCCTGATCTGCAAGACCATGGAGCAGATTATCATGGACCTCATTAACAAGGACATTGGCAACCTCCAGACAATAGATCCCACATGGTTTAGTTTCATCAAGGGGAGGTCATGCCTGTTAAATTTGGTTGACTTCTTTGAGACAGTCACCAAGGCCATCTACCTTGACCTGGCCAAAGCCTTCGATACTATTCCCCACTCAAGTATAATAAATAAACTCTCTCCTCTAAGCATCAATCCATATGTTACCAGATGGGTAGCAAACTGGCTCACTGATAGAATTCACCTAGTCAAAATAGGGGAAGCCACCTCAAGCAGTAAACCCATAATGAGCGGTGTACCCCAGGGAACATTCTTGGGGCCTCTGCTGTTTCAGATATACTTTTCTGAGGTGCAGGCCAAACCCAGTGGGATATGGCTGACCACGTTTGTAGGTGACTGCAAGCTGGGTGCTCTCATCAGTTCCCCTAGTGATGTGTACATCCTCCAAGAGGGTCTCACTCAACAAATGACTGGTGCCAGAAACATGGCCTGAAACCGAATGCTAAAAAATGCATCATCATCCCCTTTGGGGAGAGTGATGTCCCCACAAATTATCACATTAATTATAAAGTCCTAAGCACGCAATCAGTCGTGAGGGACTTGGGCACCTAGGTTAATAGAAAACTGACTTTTGACCAACATATTGCCTCCATTGTACGGAAAGCTTTCTGTATGGCCCACCTCATTAGTAAGGGTATCTCATCCAGGGACAAGGTCATCATAACATCCCTGTATTCTTCCCTTATAAGACTCATTATTGAGTATAATGCCCCTTTCTGCATGTACCTCACAAAGCACATGCAGCAGCAGGGACACCACAGAGGTTCCTCACCAGCAGAATCCAGACCCTCAAACATCTACCCTACACAGATAGGCTAAAGGCTCTATCCCTTTACTCAGTCTCCTACAGACTCCTCAGAGGTGACCACTGTCTGGCATACAAAGCAATCTCAGACCCCACCCTGATGAGACTGCTGCATATCCGCAAGTCAAACTCCACTCAAGTAACCCGCACGTGCAACTTCAGCCTGGTCTGTGACATCAATAGGACTTGTTGGCAGGACAGATTTGTATCATAGAGACTCTCCCTTTTGTGCAATAAACTCCCTCTCCATGTCAAGCAGAGTACCTCATTAACCCTTTTTAAGTACAACCTGGATAACTGGATGGGGAACAGAATATACACCCCTGGGATTTCACCTGTGTCCCTGCTGGACAGTGACAGTGACTTGTGAAAACATGGACTAAATTCTTCACTAGGTTTGTAATGATCCTATGAAGACTTGATTACAGGCATGGATGAAAAAAAAGCATCCTAAAAGAAAAAAAAAGAAGAAGAAGATATAAGATATATCAAAACAGATGTACTACTTACCTTTAAAATATTCTAACCATAAAATGAAGTTTAGGTTTAATAAAGTATAGAAACTATGTATTTTTATCAAATTTCCTAGCACTACCTTAGAACTAACTCTATCCTCAAACACTGAAAGCAAAAAACATTATCTTTAATTATATCAAAAGATTGAAGGGGGAATGTTTTAAATATATAATGACTATCAATAAACAGTAAAATGACCACCCTCCCTCAGGACATAGTGAATGTATGTGCACACAAATTCAATAGCTAAATATAAGTCAGAGTGGTATATAGACCAGCAGTGACCTTCCTTATAGAAATACAGATAACTGCTGCCACAGATAAAAATTAAAACTCACGTTCCGTCAGACTAGATAACATTTTATTTTATTTTATTTTATCTTACATTTGTTTACCAGGAAAGTCTGACTTTTTCAGTGGAGGCCTGGGGAGAAAAGCTCCACATAAAGCAAGCAGTACAACAAGACACAGAATATGTTAAATAGTTAACATGGACTTTCAAAGTTATTACATGATAATGCCAGAGACAGGTTGAATTACATAGTCATTACAGTGCAGCAGGTCAGTTAATACATATTTCTTGTGAACATTCATATTTATAATCATTAGACAGTCATATTTCATATTTGCATATTTACAGGGATAAACATCGTAGACATTCATATTTCACATAAAATTTATATACTCGATAACTTTCTATACAATATCAAGGAAAACCAAACTAAGGATTTATATAACATCAAGGAAAACCTAACTCACGATTTGTGCTTCAGTACTCTTTATAGCTGTATATACCTACTTAAAGTTGCATTCCAAAACTCCATTGCCTTAGTTTGTGGTAGGATTGCAGTAGTGGTAGTACTGTGAATTCTGCTTCAGGATCTGTGCTTCAGTACTTTTTATAGTTGTATACACCTGCTTAAAGTTGTTTCCAGTAGTCTGGTGCCTTATTCTGTGGTAGGGTTGCAGTACTGGGAGTACTGACAATTATGCTCCAAGATTTGTGCTTCAGTACTTTTTATAGCTATACACACCTGTTTAAAGTTGCATTCCAGCCCATTTCTGTTTATCTTGCTACTGTTTTGCCCCCTGTACTTTCAGTCTGCCCCAACCCCCACTGAGACATTAAACTAAACGTTTCTGAAATTCTAACCATAAGACTAGAGCTTCCATTTGATTTTTCCTAACCCTTCCACCCTTTTCTTGTTGTAGTTTTAAAAGGCTGTGCCTCTGGCTTCCACCCATCATAGTAATGTGACTTCCAAAGTCCCTCCCTCACCTCTTTCATTGCAATTGTCTGTCGTGTAACCTATTTAACTGCTTTCTCATTGTTTTCCTTATATCCTTAATACTAAGTGTCTAACTAGTAAAACAGTATTGCTCTTGAAATAAATTCCCTTACTACAGATTTTCTCTTGTTGATTTTGCCAGTGATCCCATCTGCTTGGCATCATTTCCACACTCTGAGAGGGTCCTGAGTTAATGCCATTCAATCCTTGGCAGATTTATTTTACTGTTTTGCACATCAGGTAACTGTTTACAGTGCTACTGCTTTATTTTTGCTTTATTTGTTGATTTTGCCTTTAAATCATTCTAAAGGTCCCTAATACACTACACTACACTACACTTGATCTTAGCCAAAAGGCCGAGAAGTGAATACTTGAAACTGCCTTGTCAAGATAGTTTCAGTTTTGTTGTAGCATTACACTAGCAAGCAATCTTTTTTGGTGTTTTTACATCAAGAGGTACAGATACAAACACGCAGAAAGTAAATTTTATCTATAAAACTATCCTTAGAACTGAAACCTGTGACTTCGTATTGCTAAAACAAAGTCATTGCCTGGAGACAAGCTTAGAGCAGCTTAAATAGTATTACTATCACATTTTAGCACAATCTAACCTAGTCTACTGCCAACCCCAAAGGCCACTCAAGGAAACTTCTGTTATAACCAAGTCCACAACCTACAGTTGCCCACTAAAATAAGGTCTGAAAAACATGGATATGCAATTTTCATATATATATTTGTAGGCAATTTGGTAGATACGGGCATCCTGAGACAATGTAGCAATTGTCTCATGTTCAGAGACAACTATTTAATCCTTAAAAATCAAACATAATATGCGAGAGATGCACATACTCAATTTACTGGAGGCAAAGATCTTGCATACAAACAAGGTTGTCAAGAACACGCACACACTGTTTCTACCTCACATAGTGTCCACTACACACATAGACCAACCTATGCTGAGGCACTAAAAAATGATCTTCTCAAACCTCAATGACCTCCTAAGTCCATAATTGACAACGCCTATCCTCAGCAATCTCTAAAGTGCTCACCAAAAGCAACACCAAAAATCACACATATGCCTGCACCTAGTGAAGCCTCAACAGTAAAGCCCACAAGGCAAGCAAACGCATTGCCCAGGCATCCTGTCAGAGTTGACTACATTGTATGACACACAGATGCTCCACTCATCAGACTAAACAAGGATAAGATAACAGTTCATAGGTTCATAGGTAGGTACTAGGCTATTGGCCCTAGGGCCCATACAAGCCTAGCCAAAAAATGTACCCTGGCTTTCGCCACCCAAGAAAATTATTTTCCTGTGCCCCTGTCGAGCAGAGCCACAGAAGTGATCCCAGGGGTGAATTTCCCATTTCCCATCCAATCATCAAGATTTTTCTTGAAGAGTGCTAATGAGGAGCTCTGTTTGACATAGATAGGTAGTCTGTTCCAATGTATGGGAAGTCTCTGGGACAGGAATCTATCCCTCCAGCATGTTCTGTTTATTGTGGTGACAAGGTTTAGGTCCCTAGAGCATGTAGCTCGGTGGGATTGGGATTTCTTTAAGTGGAGCATGTCCAACAGCTCTGGGTTTGACATAGCTTTGTATGTTAGGCAGAGATCGCCCCTGAGTAGGCGATATGCGATGGAGTAAAGCTGTAGTTTTTTGAGACGGTCTGCATAGGGCATCTGTTTGAGGCCAGTAATCCTCTTTGTGAGGTATTTCTGTGGTCTTTCCAGTTGTTGTAGATGTCTTGTGAGGTACATACCAAAAGGGGTGTTGCACTCTATAATGGGTCTAATGAGTGATGAGTAGAGGGGAACAATGACCTCTTTTTTTCTGAATGAGAATCCTTTTGTGATGAGATGAGCCACGTAGAAGGATTTCTTGACCACTGTGATGATGTGATTATCAAAGGAGAGACTACTGTCCACCTGTGTCCCAAGGTCTCTTATCACATTTTCAGCATTAAGTAGACTACCAGCTATGTGGTAGTTCATGGGTACAGAGTTTTTACCAAAGGGGATGACAATACACTTTTTGGCATTGAGCTTCAGGCCATGGCTTTGACACCAGGTATCTGTCTCAGTGAGGCCCTTTTGTAGTTTGTCCACATCGTTAGGAATTTTGATTATGGCTCCTAGTTTGCAGTCATCTGCAAACTTTGTTAGCCAAAGACCTTTTGTGTTGGCTTGCACTTCAGAGAAGTAGATACCAAACAGGAGAGGACCCAGGACTGAACCCTGTGGTATTCCACTTGTCACTGGTCTGATGTCGGATTTGGAATCTGCTACTTTCACAGTGTGGGTTTTGTCCATGAGTCAGTTGGCAACCCATCTTGTGACATAGGGATTTATACCTAGTTTAGTGAGCTTATCTATAATTCCAGGGTGGGGGATGATGTTGAAAGCCTTGGTGAGATCTGGATAAGCTGTGTGAACCATTTTACCCTCTTCTATGGCTTTGGTGACTGCTTCAAAGAAGTCAATCAGGTTTAGGAGACATGATCTGCCTTTTACAAATCCAAACTGGGTAGGGTCCAGAGTTTGGAGATTACCAATGTCTTTGTTTATGAGTTCCACAATGATACGTTCCATGGCCTTGCAGACCAGGCTCGTCAAGCTAATGGGGCGGTAGTTCCCGGGGTCCGTCTTGGCTCCCCCTTTGTGGAGTGGGATAACTGTTGTGGTGTGCCATTCAGTGGGTACAAAGCCTGAGGTGAGTCTATGATTGAACATGGTACTTAGGTGGGGTGCCAGTTCATTCTGTAGTTCATGTAGAACACAGCCTGGGATATTGTCAGGTCCCATGGATGCTGTGTTCTTGGCTTTGGAGAGTGTGTTTTTTACCTGTGCAGCCGTGATTATAGGAACTTTGCATTCTTCCAGTATAGAGATGGGCCCTCTAGGGGGTGAGAAGGGGGTAAGGTTAGCACTGAACCTATCTGCTAGGATGTTGGCAATATCAGTTGGTTCTGTATATTTAGTGCCATTGTGCTAATTGTTTATCTAGAGCCAGGCTCCCCCAAGTTATGCATGCACTAAAGTCAATACACTACAGGTACTAGTATGATTCTATCACAGTCCATGTGAACATTACTGACCCAAGACATACTTCCATGGCTGATCTGAAGAGAGGCATTGTTGATTTCTCAGAATTTGGGTCTCAAACAGGTACATGCCTTACATTGAGCAGCAGTCTACCTTCATTAAGGAAAATGCCACAATATAAACAAAAGATGATTGACTTCAATAAATAATTGGCTTAGTTTCTGATGTCATTTAAGGGGGATTTAATATTTGTCAGCATGAGAGGATATGGTTAATGGACCACTTTGCTTTGCAAAGGAGAGTCTACACCTGTCTCCTCTGGGCTTCTGAATATTGCCTAAACCTTTGTCCACCCCAAGACGCTTTTTTAGGCAATGCCAAATTGACAAGCCTACTAATAAAGGAAATAAAACCAAAAGAAACCTAAAGGTGCTAATGCTCATTGCTAGGGGCCTAAACAACCTACAAGCTCTCCTTACCCTGAAGAATGTAGACATCTGTGCTGCTACCAAGACATGGTGTAAATCCACAGAAAGTATTCCAACAGTGCAAGGCTTCAGTGCCTTCCACACATTTAGACCATCAGCTGCATAGACAGGGACAAAAGGTGTAAGTGTCTCAATCTATAATAGAAACAAGCATAACTATAGGTTGGTTAAATAGGATGATGCCCTAGAACTTATCCACTTGCAAATAAAAATAAACAAAGTCCCATACCATATCCTAGCAAACTATAGGTCACCCTCTATGTTCCTTGAATCCCATAGGTCATACCTAAACCTACTGAAGACACTCACCATTAAACCAAATACCCTATTCATGGGAGACTTTAACTACTCCTCTCTATACTAGGAAACATACACTGCTTCATACTCTCAGGTACAAGGATTCCTGGACTTTATTAACATAAATACCATTGATCAGATATCGTGCACATCCACCAGAGGTTCAAACATATTGGACCTGGTATGGGAGAGTGCTGCACCCTCCTACCCCCAAGTGTCATAGGTTCATAGGTGTGTACTAGGATAATGGCCGTGGAGCCTTTACAAGCCTAGCCCATAGACGTGCCCTTGCGTCATGCCACCCAATGTTAGTTCCTAGTGCCTCTATCAAGTAGAGCCACTGGAGTGATCCCCGGGGTGAACTTTCTATTACCCATCCACTCATCAAGATTTCTCCTGAAGAGACACAGCAAGGTGCTCTGCTTGACATGTATGTGAAGTCTATTCCAGAGCATGGGCAGTCTCTGGGTGAGGAACCTGCCCCTCCAGCATGTTCTGTTGATTGTGGTAATGAGGTTGAGGTCTTTGGAGTGTGTGGTATGGGGGGACTGGGATTTCTTTAGATGTAGCATTTCTAACAGAGCTGAGTCAGACATGGCTTTGTAAGTCAAGCAGAGATCACCTCTAAGTAGATGACATGAGACAGAAAATATCTGGAGTCTTTTGAGTATGTCTGTGTAGGACAAGTATTTAATGCCTAGGATCCTCTTCATGAGGTACTTCTGTGGCCTCTCCAGCTGTTGCAGGTGTCTAGTGAGGTACATGCCAAATGGGGCATTATATTTGATGACTGGTCTAATGAGAGAAGAGTAGAGAGAGATGATGACCTCTTTCTTCCCGGATGCAAAACCCTTAGTAATGAGATGTGCCACATACAAGGACTTTCTGACCACAGTGGCAATGTGGTGGCCAAAGGAGAGGTTGCTGTCAACCTGCATCCCCAGATCTCTTATAACGCCTTCAGAGTTCAGTGGGCTCCCATTGATGTGGTAATTAGTGGGAACTGAGTTTTTCCCAAAGGGGATGACGACACATTTTTTGGCATTAAGCTTAAGGCCATGGTTTCTACACCAGTCATTGGTCTCACTGAGGCCTTTCTGTAGGATGTCTGCCTCACTTGAAGAGTTAATAATGGCTCCCAGCTTACAGTCATCTGTGAACTTGGTCAGCCAGAGTCCATTTGTGTTGGCCTGGACTTCTGAGAAGTAGTTGCTAAACAGGAGAGGACCCAGGACCGATCCCTGTGGGAGTCCACTCATGACTGGTCGGCAGTGTGACTTGGAGTCTGCTACTTTCACACTGTGTGTTCTATCTATGAGTCAGTTTGCAACCCACCTAGTGATATAGGGGTTGATGCCTAGTTTGGTGAGTTTATCAATAATTCCCAAGTGAGGAATGGTATCAAAGGCCTTGGCCAGATTGAGGTAGGCTGTATGCACTGCCTTACCTTTTTCCACAGCTCTGGTGATGGACTCAAAGAACTCAACCGGCTTGAGCAGCCATGATCTCCCTTTCACAAAGCCAAATTGTGTGGGGTCTAGAGTCTGGAGATTTCCTATATCTTTGTTACTCAGGTCCATGCTGATGTGCTCCATAGCTTTACATATCAGACTCATCAGGCTAATGGGGTGATAATTCCCAGGGTCTGTAGTCGCTCTCCCTTTATGGAGAGGGATAACTGTAGCACTGCGCCATTTGGTAGGGACAAAGCCTGAGGTGAGGCTGTGACTGAACAGGGCACACAGATGTGGTGCCAGTTCGCTTTGTAGTTCATGTAGAACACAGCCAGGGATATTATCTGGTCCCATGGAATCTGTATTCTTGGACTTGGACAATGCAGCTTTAACCTGTGCTGCAGTAATGCTGGATGCCTGGCATTCTTCTGGTATTGTGATTGGTCCTTTGGGGGGGTAAAGTTGGCACTGAATCTGTCGATCAGTATGCTGGCAAGATCTGTTGGCTCTGTATAGGAGATACCATTGTGCAGTAACTCAGAGCAAATCCAGGTATTGCCATAGAGATTCTTGATATAACTGTAGAAGGCTTTGTGATTGTTTTTAGTGTCTGCCACAATTCTGCCTTCATAGCTGGCTTTGGAGGATTTGATGAGGGATCTCAGCTTTTTTGTTGATGCTAATAAGGGAATTTTTCCAGTCTTGGGACTTCACCTTTTTCTGCAACAGTTTCTTCCTTCTGTTGTAGAGTTTATTAATGGCAGGGGACCACCAGATTGGTTTCCTTTTTTGGATGAGAGCATCTTGGTTCCATTGGCTATGACTAGTTCCATGCATTTATGTACTGTCCTCATTGGTAAACTTAGACCACAAAGTCGTTGCTTTCAAAATAAAAACTAACTCATTAACCCCAGCAAACCTTGTCACAGTTAGGAACTCTTCCAAGGCAAACTACATCCCATTAAAAAATAGAAAACGGCCACTAAGGCCATACCTCTCAACTGTCCAGAATATTGCCTCATATTTTTTGTCTGTTCCTCATACAATTTGCAGTTTTCTGGACTTTTGTGGCAAATCAGTTAGGACTGAATTCATTAAATAATGACAGGCATTTGGGTTTCAGAATCTAATTTCTTCCAGAAAATGCATGGTAAAACATGCACTTTGATTCTAGCAATGTTTTAAGCTTTTAAGAGCGATATTTAAAATGTGTCCCTATTTTTGGGACTTTGTACCCCTATTAAGTTTGGCTTTGTACAGATTTTTTTGTGTTAATAGGTTGAGAGGTATGATGAAGGCTAATTACTCCATCAATAAGACACACCTAAGGGCTGACCCAGTAATCAGGGATCTGGTAACATATGTCAAGAGTAATCTGGCCTTTGAACAACATGCAACAAGGTAATAAGAGAATCATTCTATGTAGTCCAACTTATAAGTAAGGGCATGACATCCATGTCCAAGGAAGTCAAAGTACCACTTTATTCTGCCCTTATCAGACCCATCATTGATATCCCCTTTAACATGTATCTGACCAGACATATGCAACAGTTGCAGCACCCACAAAAGTTTCTTACCGGGAGAATCCAGGGTATAAACAGACTGTCATATATGGATCACTTTAAAACCCTATCTCTAGACTTGTTTACTTACAGGCTACTGAGAGGCAATCTGCCTGGCATACAGTTCATCCTTGGATCCAACTCTGATGGACATTTTGCACATCTGCAAAATAAACAGCATCAGAACCACTAGATCAAAGGATTTAAATTTTGCTTATGACATAAATAAGACATGTTGGTAAAACATAAATGCATGTTAGAGGATCCCCATGCTCTGGAACAGACTCCTCATTCATGTGAAGCAGAGTCCATCCCTAACCCTATTAAATTGTAACCTTGACTGATGGGTAAGAACATTGGAAATTCACCCCAGGTCTGGGCTCCATGACTCTGATAGACATAAGCAGACATTAATGCCCAAACTAACATATTCCCTCCTCTACATAATATCTAGAAACTTCCTAACTAATATACCTCCTCCTAATAAATGCCCATGATACATGGGGACACAATTGGATTGAGGTGAACATCTAGGCTTGTAAAGGCCCTGGTAATCATTAGCCTAGTACATACCTATAACCTATGATCCTATGAACTATAAAGTATCACTCGTGTTAAACAAGATATTAGGCTGTGTATATATCCCTGATTTACATCAAGAGATGCAGTGGTACCAGTTCCTGAAGGGAGATCACATCAGACCCAAATGTTTTCAAATCCATCAGTCTGGACAGATATTTATACAAAATCATGGAAAGAGTCATAACAGAGCTTATTGAAAATGACACAGCAAGCCTATGTCTGTTAGATATGGTTTTCTTGAGGGGAAAGTTTGCATTTTGAATAGTACAGCAGTATTTGAAGTGTTTATAACAGCAGCTGATGAAAAGTTGATGGGCATACTTCCTTCCTACTTTAACTTTACTAAGTCATTCAGCACAATTCCACAAAGAAGAATTACTGAGAAATTAAAACAATTAAAAATCAACAATGGATAAGCAACCAGACAAAGTTTCAGGGTAGAATGTTATGTCTCTGCTGCAATGGGATTGCCAGTGGTCTGTCACAGGCCTCTCGACTGGATCTGTTATTTTTTGTGGCAGTTGTCATATAGAAAAGTTGATCCAGCACAAACAACCAGAGAGCAAGTCAAGTGTTTCAAAAGGAAAACCAAATTAACAAAAAAAAAAAAAAAAAAGGAACACTCTACAAGAAGTACATGGCAACATTTAATGATTTAGTGCTTGCTATAACAATAATGTCATCAGAATAAAAGACAACCCTGTTAAACAAACTTAAATATGCTAAAAAGGTAGGTGTGACAGGAAGTGTAAATGCTTCAACCTATCAGACCTTCTCTTTAAAACTGGAACAACAGAGACAAACTCATTCAAGCCACGTCAAACATCATAGTTTAAAAGTATTTTCCATGAGATTTCCCTACAAAGTAAGGTAGTTTGCCAATCATCTCCATGTTCTCCTGGAAGACCTTTTCCAATACAAAAAAATGAACATTTCTTTAAAATCCTTAAAAGATCTAGAATGTTTACATAAAGCATTATTTTCATCACCATTTTAGATGGAATATAAATGTTCATAGATTATTTTATTTAATCTTCTCACAGATTTTCTAATATAAAAATTAGGACATGCAGAACAAAGAACCACATAGACCACCCCATTAGTGTTGCAGATGGAATTGTAGTTTCTTTGCTTGTCCTGATGAAGTTTTTATATAATAAAGATGGAAGTGCCAAAATTAAGCCTTTTGGAGTGTATATTTTGGATTTATTGTTTGCTTAGGAGCTGTGAAGTTTCATTTGTTCTGTGGAGCAATGAGAGTGAGTCAGAACCGTGGTTGTATTGTTAATTATTTAAGTTTATTTGTTTTCTCTTGTTTAGTTTTATTACAGGCATTTCCCTATCATACTCTGGAATGCTCCATTATACTCTTTTGTCATTGAGATGGGTATATGACAGCTTTTTCATGTAAAAGAAAATAAGTGTGTACCTAGAAAATAGTTCTACTGACAAACAAAAGTGTATCAATGAATTCACTGCGAAGACATACCTTGATCTGTGATTTATTGGTTTTCTTGTGGGGCAAACTTTTGCAACCGGAACTTACACTCATTTTTGTGGTTTATTTGTTTTAAGTAAAAACCATTTGTATTTCTGCAGAAAAGAGAACTTTTTTTTTTAATCCTAGTAACATATCATGACCAAAACTCCTTTTACTGATGGGGTGGTGTATGTGATATCAAACTCAACATTAAACTGCACTTCAATTCTTAGGAGTAGAATAGCAGTCTTTTTATGCATGAGCATATTTCCTCTTATAACATGGCACAAATGCAGTCTTTTGTCATTTTGTATTATATCTGTTTTCCATTAGCTGTTGGCATATTATAATTTAATTTCAGGATAAGGGATACAGCACATGCCCATGATATCTGTGCTGAGCTGTGGGTAGTCATTACAACAAAAGTAAAAATCATTTCTCTTTTTCAATTTTGTCAATGGAAATATATCATGAGCAACATTTCCAGACATGTGGGAAATGTGGTGTCATGAAATTCAACACAGAGTTGCATTTAATCCCTACAGATAGAAATCTGGATCTTGCATACATTTTGCACCTAAGTGTTCTGTTTTAAGTTTCTGACCATTTCATAGAACATTTGGTGGGTGAAGGGTGCTGCTATATGGCATTTCATTTATAGGTGCCAAATACCGGTTCCAAGGTATTTGGCATTGATACTACAGCTTCTGATTTATACTAATCATCTAGAGTTGAATATATGTCTTATGTGCAGGGTGATGGACACAGTACTTGTCCAAAGTATATCCATGCTGTCCTGTCATTGCATCAAAGGTAAAAGTCATACATATTTCTCTGAACCAGGGTCATTTTCTGTCACATGATTTATGACTGAGTCCTACCAAAAATTTACACTTATGCAAGTTCATGCACATTACTTTAAATTATTGTTGTGTATGTGTCGTTATATCTGAAATCACTAAGTGCATTGTGTATACACAACTTAAAGGCCTTCACAGATATGTGTGTGTTTTTGTAGCAATTCAATCCACACACAAAAGAGATATAGTTTACACCTTTCTGACTGAAATGCAGCAAACAGTGGGATTATATCATGAATGTGATATTGTGAAGTAAGAAAAAATTATACTCATTTCATCAATGATATTTTCTCTCATGTTAAATGTTACAGCAAAATATTCATATTTTATTTGTTGAGATATATGCATATCTGAGACAGCATTATCTGTTTGTTCATAGAGATATTTACTAATAAATGTGCTTCATAAGGCTGACCATCTGGGTGCCTTGTCTTGAAAATGTCATAAGTGATTATAGATATGCTGATAGGCTCAAATGCAAGTCAGAACAGCAATCAGAAGTTGACATACTCCAACATTTGTGAAACATTCACTTTAAAATGAAAGTTTAGACATTAGTTCTCTTCAGATTGGCAAATATAAAATATATCAAAACTTAGATTTATAGTGTTGTTGTAGTTTAAAGCATAAACAAAATATGATTCACATTAAAATTCAAAAAGTATATGGCTCTACATATCTGAGCTCTAAATGAAGACTGTTTTGTATGTAATTTGCATAATATTACTCATTCATAGGTTCATAGGTTCATAGGTAGGTACTAGGCTATCTTCACTAGGGCATTTATAAGCCTAGCCAGAATAGTAGCTTTCGCCTCCCTTTTAGACTAGATTCCTGAGCCTCTGTCCAGCAGGGCCATAGAAGTGATCCCAAGAGTAAATTTACAATTTCCCATCCACTCATCAAGATTTCTCTTGAAGAGGGTCAGCAAGGGGCTCTGCCTAACATGGACTGGGATTCTATTCCAGAGCAAGGGAAGCCTTTGGGATATGAATCTATCCCTCCAGCATGTCCTGTTTATTGTTGTGCTAAGGTTTAAATCCCTGGAGCGTGTAGCTCTAATGGAATTGGTTTTCTTGGGGTGGAGCATGTCCAACAGTTCTGGGTTAGACATGGCCTTGAACGTCAGGCAGAGATCGCCTCTGAGTAGGCGGTAAGCAACTGAGTAGACCTGGAGCTTCTTTAATCGAGCTGCATAGGGCATCTGTTTGAGGCCCACGATCCTCTTGGTGAGGTATTTTTGAGGTATCTCCAGCTGTTGCAGATGTCAGGTAAGGTACATCCCAAATGGGGCATTGTACTCAATTATGGGCCTGATGAGCGATGAGTAGAGGGGCACAATGACCTCTCTTGATCGAGATGTGAACCCTTTTGTGATTAGATGAGCTATATAGAAGGTTTTTCTAACTGCTTTGGCAATGTAGTTGTCAAAGGACAGGTTACTATCTACTTAGGTCCCTAGATCCCTAATTAGTTCTTCGGTACTTAGTGGATTACCTCCTATGTGGCAGTTTGTGGTCACTTTGTTTTTCCCAAAGGGGATGACTATGCACTTTTGGGCATTTAGCTTGAGGCCATAGTTCTGACACCAGGTATCCATCTCCATAAGGCCCTTCTGAAGGATGTTTGTGTCAGCTGGAGAGTCTATTATGGCTCCCAGTTTGCAATCATCTGCGAACTTGGTAAGCCACCATCCTCCCGTGTTTGCCTGTACCTCAGAGAAGTATATACCGAACAAGAGGGGTCTCAGGACTGAACCCTGTGGGACGCCACTTGTAACCGGTTTAGAGTCAGACATGGCACCAGCGACTCTGACCATGTGAGTTCTATCCCTGAGCCAGTTTGCAGCCCATCTTGTGACATATGGGTTAATACTTAAGCTGGTAAACTTATTTACGATGCCTGAGTAGGGTATTGTGTCGAAGGCTTTTGCGAGGTCCAGGTAGGCTGTGTGGACTACCTTTCCCTCATCTATGGCCTTGGTAATTGTTTTGAAGAAGTCAACCAGATTTAAGAGGCAAGATCTGCCTTTTAACAAAGCCAAATTGGGTAGGGTCCAGTTTTTGGAGGTTCCCAATGTCTTTGTTTATGAGATCCATGACAATGCACTCCATAGCCTTGCAGACCAGGCTAGTCAGGCTTATAAGGCAATAGTTCCCCGGATCCGTTGTGGTGCCACCTTTGTGGAGTCGGATCACTGTTGCTGTACACCATTCTTTGGTTACATAACCTGTGTTAAGGCTGAGTTGGAACAGTGAATTTATGTGAGGGTTTAGTTCGTTTTGGAGCTCGTGTAAGATGCAGCCCGGGATGCCATCCGGTCCCATTGACACTGTGTTTTTTTACTTTGGAGAGGGCTGCTTTCACCTGTGTGTCTGTGATGTCTGGGGGATTGCATTCTTCTGGGATAGATACTGGCTCTTTTGGGGGGGGGGTGGTAAGGTTTGCACTGAACCTGTCCGCCAGGATGTTGGCAATGTCAGTTTTTAAGACAATATGTCAAGCCATGCTGGAGACAACCATTTAGATAAAGGAAGTAAAAATAATCCAAAGACATCAGTAGTCTTGGACAATCCTCTTGAAAATGATCAGTAGTAAAACAATGCTCCTGTGAAGAATTTCAGGTTGAATTGTTTTAAAAATTACTAGCTGGAATTCAGAAAGGGATACCATCAGCAGTAAGACATAAAGTAGGCAGAGAATCACTGGTGGAAAGCTTGACTAATTCATAACAGGACCACTGCAGTAAATGTACATGAACTGTAGAATCACCATAGTGGGCTGTCTTTGTGATCGTGATAGATGCAAATAATGGATTCCAGGGAAGTGACCCATGTTAATTAGCCATGTGTTTTCTCCGAGAAATGCCTGCAGTAAGTACAGTAATTTACTCACCATACGATTGTGGTATACAAATTAAATTAACACAGCTAAAATACCACTACCATTACACATTACATTTGAGTATCAGGAAATTTAGCAGAGAGATAGTAGTGGGAAGATGTGAGTGTGTGTATACGTGTGGCAGTATGTACTGTCCTGCAGGAGTGATCTCAGGTGATTATGTGTGTGTATATCTTTGTGTGTGAGCATGTATCTGTCTGTTGTATATATATATATATATATATATATATATATATATATATATATATATAGACAGATAAATAGATATACTCAAGAACTGGTGAGTGTTTCTGTGACTGATAGTAAGTTCATACATGCAAACAATGCTACACAGGCAAACAAATGCACACATGCTCACAAACTTTCCCAAATGCACACTTTGAGTGACAGGGTGTATGCAGGGATGTGTGTGTGTGTGTGTGTGTGTGTGTGTGTGTGTGTGTGTGTGTGTGTGTGTGTGTGTGTGTGTGTGTGTGTGTGTGTGTGTGTGTGTGTGTGTGTGTGTGTGTGTGTGTGTGTGTGTGTGTGTGTGTGTGCGTGTGTCTGCGTGCATGAATGTCTACGTGCATGAATGTCTATATTTTAGACAGTTTGTAGTGAAATTAAAGGTAAATTAGTCTAATACAAATAGGAATTGCAATATGAAGTGAAAGAAAGACATGCTGATGCTATAATTAGGAAAAAATTCAGGGATGAGAATTAGATAGCAGTAAGGAAGTAAGTAAAGAAGGGAGAGTAAGGAGGTATAAGGAACGAAAAGGTACTTGTTCACATTTATCGATATAGTTCATCCTGGTTTTGAGCAAGAAAAAGAGACAGATTTTAGTTAGGAAGTCTTTCAGAGTGGTTTTGAAACATGGAAGGGAAGATAGAGACCTGATGGATACCAGTAAAACGTTCCAGTCCTTAGCACATTCTACAAGTACAGACCAATGCCCAGCAGATTTGATAGGTTTGTAGACAGACAAGAGTTTTTGGTCACTGGATCATAATGACTGACTGGGAACAGAGCTGTGTAGAATGCTTTTAATTGCTGGGCAGGCAGATGGATACTGGATAATTTTATAGGTGGTAAGAAGTTGTGTATATGTTAGTTGATGTGGCAGTTCTAATCAGTATAGGCTTTTCAGTGCTATACACTGGTATATTCTGAAAGGGGTATATGCCGCAAATATAGCAACTTTGTTACAGTATTGTGCAAGTTTTAATTTTTGCGAACCATGGAGGTTAGTAAAGAAGAGTGGGTAGAAGATAAGTAGTGACAAGCATCATTTTAGTTGCGTCAGTGAGAAAGTTTTTGACTTTGTAAAGCATCCCTAGTTTTTGATGAGTTTTTCTTATGCAATTTTGTACATGCAGGTCAAATGTAACATTATCATCCACTATCACCCCTAACAGTTTGCTATGAGAAGTGACTTAAATGGTTATATTATCAAGAGAGAGAGAGGACTTTAAATTTTGTTTCTTTTTTTCATGAGAGAGATTTGGGGGGGGGCACTAACTTGGTCTTTTTTGGGTTGACCATGAGTTGTGAGTTATGAAGTCATGTTTCAGTGGAGTTAAAGTTTTCTGAGTAATTTTTTTGGAGGTGCACTATGTTGTCAGATGTGCAAATGAGAGTGGAATCATCTGCGCATTGTATTAGAGCAGCCTGTTATGTAGACATTTTGAGGGTGTTGGTGAAATTGTTAAAGAGGAGGAGACCAAGGATAGAGCCTTGTGGTACACCAGTGGTGACTGGAAGGTAAGGAGAGAGCATGGAGTGCCATTTTACTGACTGATACCTATTGGTCAGGAAGCTTTTGAACCACAGAAGGTGGACTGAAAGAGACCTAGTGAGGACATTTGAAGTAGAAGTTTGCTGTGGCAAACTGTGTCAGAGGCTTTAGACAAGTCTAGAAATAAGGAAGGGATTAGTTTGTTATTATCTCTAGCTTTATTGACAGTATCTCTATAAATCAGAAGGGCAGTACTACTACTATGGGAAGGATGGAAGCATTGTTGTGTAGGGGATAAGTGTTCTTCCTGGAGGAGATAGTCTAACAATTGTTTTTGAATACATTTTTCAAATATTTTGGTGAGGGGAGATATGATTGCTAAAGGTCTAAACTTGTTAATGTTGAATTTCCTCCTTTGTGTTTAGTGATAATGTGTGCCTTTTTCCAGAGAGAGGGAACAGGAGATTCCTGGACTG
This sequence comes from Protopterus annectens, assembly GCF_019279795.1. Lineage (NCBI taxonomy): Eukaryota > Metazoa > Chordata > Ceratodontiformes > Protopteridae > Protopterus > Protopterus annectens. The sequence goes on along the minus strand of NC_056725.1, from coordinate 867,200,126 downwards.
ACGTATTTTTAAGGATTGAGACAGGATAGGCAATGTTGTTGGCTGCTATTTTAACTACTCACTTGGAAGGTCCTTAGCTGAAGAAGAGCACAGTTTAAGTTTGTTTAAGAGTAAGATATGGGCAGAGGTTTGAAGGTGAAAGTGGATGTGGTGATATGGGGCTGTTGAGCAGGGTTGGGATTAGATTTTGAGGAATCCTTGCTTAAAGATGATATACTATCTATAAAATAAGAGTTGAACTGTATTGCAGTTTTGAGTGGTGAGCTATCGGGAGAGGGGTTTGGATTGAATTCTTGACCAGGATAGAAGATTTTTTTAATGGATGTCTAAATTTTTTTTACAGTTGTGTTTAGTATTCTGAAAGTTATTATAGTGTAGTTTTTGTCTTCATTTCTTTGCTTTTTAGTATGATTGTGAAGTTTTCAAGATATTGAAGTGTTCTATACTTCTGCAATTCTTTCCATGCTTTTTCTCTATCCAGCATTAACATTCTACTCTTTTTCGATAGTCAAATTGCATTATTTGTTTTTAGTCTCTTCCTTCTAGTTGGTGCAAGGCTATTTAGGATATTTAGAAAAGTTGTATTGAATTCAATTAAGGCATTGTCTAAGGCGAGGATTTTTAAGGAGATCCAACTAATAGATGCTAGTGTAGTAATGAACATTTCTGGATTAACCTTGGAAAGGTTATGTGTTGTTTTCTAAATATGCTGTTTAACTAGATGTGTCAGATGTTTAGTCATATAGATTGGGAGATGATCATTGACAGACTCTGGAATTGTACCTGTGGTGGTGTATTTGCTAGGGTCTGATACTAGGATCCAGTCTAATAGAGAATTTGATGTCTTGCTATCATGTGTGGGGTTATTAATTAGTTGTGTGAAACCATATAAGTTCATGCTATATTTAAGGGAGTTAGAGTTTATGTCCAGCCAGCTGACATTCACATCACCTAGTAATATTTTTTCTTGTAGAAATGTTATGGATATCCAATGTAGAATATCTTCCAGCGTAGCAGTATTGCCGCCTGGAGGGATACAAAGGACAGTAATCCATGTTTGTTTATAACTGCTTATTTCGCAGAAAGCAGTAAGAAGTCCTGCTGAACTGAATTTTGGTGTTGGTTTGCTGTAGGGGAAATGTGAAAGGTACTGAGAAATATTAAAGCAATACACCCACCTTTCCTCTTTATAAGGTCATTATGAATGTTATTATAGCCAGGAGTTATAACTTTGGGGTCCTTTATGCTGGTTTAAGGCAAGTTTCATTTACAGCGAGAATGTCAGGCTTATGTTGGGTAAGCTTCTGTACTGGACTGGGTATCCATTTATATTGGAGAATGAGGGAGGCAGATGCCTGAACCAGTGGAAAGCATGGACCACAAGTGATAATTACCACCAAAACCTGCTGTTTAGCAGTGATGGTAATTACATCCAGTTCTGAAAAGTAAA
>NC_056725.1:867173676-867193676 GCF_019279795.1 Protopterus annectens | reverse complement strand
AGAAAGTAAAAACAATTAGCAAGTTTAAATAGCATGGCATTTAATCTTCAGATGTACAATCTGTCAAGATTCCTTCTTGGAAGTAAAGATTGATCTGGTGTCTGTTCAACTGTTCAACTAAGGTACACGTTTATTCGCAGCTAATATGAGTCTGTGTTTGAGACAGAGAGAGTGTGTGTGTGTGTGTGTGTGTGTGTGTGTGTGTGTGTGTGTGTGTGTGTGTGTGTGTGTGTGTGTGTGTGTGTGCCATGTGACAATTGGTTCTACTATGAAACTCAGATTTCCTGAAAGAAATAAACCAAAGGGATAAACAAAATTCCTGAAATAAAGGAGGGTGAAAAAAAATCATTTGTATTATTTATTTATTTATTTATTTATTTGCAGAGGTGCAAGTCCCCCACACCTCTTGAACTTATATATGGATGCGCCAACTCAAAGAAGGGAAAATCTTCCAAAACAAGTGAATCATTGTTAGTGCACACTTAGAAATCACACCGGCAATGATTTCCTTTTGGAGACAGCACTCAACACTATGCCATTCATCTGCTTTTGTTTTTTAATGTGCTACTGGAGCTCGAGCAATTTCTCCTTGGACATGTTTAGGGAAACCATGAGACTAGCTTTGTTTGTAATTGTTCCCATTGTCTCCTCAGCTATCATAGTTGTAGGTGTTCTACTGCCAAATCATTAGCTGTCTTTTCAACATTTGATATATATATATATATATATATATATATATATATATATATATATATATATATATATATATATGTATATATATATATATATATATATATATATATATATATATATATATATATATATGGCTTACCTTCATTTGATCAAAATTTCATTTGACTGAAACCCATTTGATTGAAATTTCATTAGACTGACAACCAGAACTTCAGTACACTTTAAGGCAAATAACAGGGATTTGTCCCCTTCCCCAATGTTGTGTGACCCTGGAGTTGGTATATATAGTTGGGGGGTGGGGGGTGAAGCCCTACATCTAGTTTTGTTTAAAAGAAGAAAATAACAGAAAATGTACAGATTTTAAATAAAAATAGGTGGGGAGCTTCCCCCACACCCCCCAATGTGGGGGGCTGCACCCCCCTCACCCCCCAACTATATATACCAACTCCAGGGTCACACGATATTGGGGAAGTGGACAAATCCCTGTTATTTGCCTTAAAGCGCATTGAAGTACTGGTTGTCAGTCAAATAAAATTTCGATCAAATGGGTTTCAGTCAAATGGGATGTCAATCAAGTGAAGGTAACCCATATATATATATATATATATATGTATATATATATATATATATATATATATATATATATATATATATACATACACACACACACACACACACATACACATTTGTGTGTGTGTGTGTGTGTGTGTGTGTGTGTGTGTGTGTGTGTGTGTGTGTGTGTGTGTGTGTGTGTGTGTGTGTGTGTGTGTGTGTGTGTGTGTGTGTGTGTGTGTGTGTGTGTGTGTGTGTGTGTGTGTATGATAATGTCTATACTATGTTAATTTTTCTACACTGCAATCAAAGTACAACTTAGACAATTAGTGCTTTATACTACTGTTTGAAAGTCACTGTAACCATCCTACCTGAATCCTGTCCTCACTCTGCCGTGCCTCTTCTTTATTCCTCTCTCCTTCCTTACCCCTATTTCCTCCCTTTACTCTTTTTCTTTCTCCAACTAACCTGCTTCTTCAGCCTAGCAGTCACCTGGCTCTCTTCTTACTAGTTCTCCTCTCAGTTCTTGACCTCGGCTGTACAAAATCTTAACCTACTACTACTAACTTCACCTCCTGTTGATTACAGTTAGTAACTGGACAATATACTCAGTCTTACTATTTACATTTCTACATGTCTGTACCACAATTTTGTTTATATGTTTAACTATAATGTACATAAGTCTCTCTTGCCTTCTATTTTTTTGTTAAGTCATATATTGCTAATCTTATTGTATTATACATTTTTTGTCACATGCATTTCTTATGTATATATGTATTGTGGAGCTTTTCTCCCCAGGCCTCCGCTGAAAAAGGGCTTTGCCCCAGCCAGACTGTCCCAGTCAACAAATGTCAAATAAATAAAATAAAATAAATACATTTACACTTAATGATTCCCTACTAACCCACATGACTTCCATTAGCACCACTAAATAATTAAAAAAACTCCTCAAAACACACTTTATGAATAACTGGTTATGCTTGTGTGTCTCTCCACGGTAAACACTTACTTAACAATCTACTCTCCATCTACAACTTCTCACCCTAGCACAATGAGTGCATCATATTATATATCCCATTTAAAATACAGATATGAGTGATTTCTCTGCTAGGTGTGATTTCTATACTAGTCACATTAATAATATTCTTAGGAATGAATATTGCTTTTACTGTGTGTTGCATGCTATTATGATTTGTGCGATTCTTTCTGAATGATTGTATAATCGGGAGCTGTTTTACTGTGTTATAACTTGATATTCATTGAATCTGTTTGTTATTATGTTTGTTATTACTGACTAACTGCTGTATGTATGTTTGTGTATTATTTATTTGGAGCTTTTCTCACCGGGCCTCCGTTGAAAATGGACCTGTGTCCAGTCGGACTTTCCTGGTTAACAAATGTAAAATAAATAATAAATAAATAAATTGCTGGCATTTCATGTGTAACATAATGTAGTCTAAATATTCCTTACCTGTAATATAGCTTTACATATGTATCTGCCTGAAGTATTGTTACATATTATATTGAACTTTGTATGTTGTTATTGTACCTGCCTGTTGTGATTTTATCTGTCTTCGGTCTGAGTCATGACTGAAAAGGGGCTTTGGACTAGATCACTTACCTGGTTAAGAAACTGACATAAATGCATACATACATACATAGATGCATATGTAAATACAAAACTTTGAACTTATTATATTCCTCATCCACCATGCATGAAAATCTTTAAGAAATACGTGATCAAGAAAAACTCTAAGCCCTTTTGAAACTATTCCCTGGTTTAATTAAGCCTTTAATTATTAGTATTACAAATAGCTGAACATGCCTTTGAAGTCTGATGTGTTTTTTGAAATGGCATGGATGTTATAATTCAGATATGAATCACCATCTTCCCTCCACAGGACTATGGAGGAGATGTTTAAATAATTGTCGGCTGCTATGGAGAGGGAATGTGATGGAACTACAACAACTTGTCAAGTATTTGACATCAAATACTATGATTATTTCTATTACTTTCACCTTTAATTTGCTTGTTGACATCAATCTTGCTGTGAAAATTATTTATAAGAAGCCCTGTTATAGAAATTGTATTTTGTCTGCATATGGTTGTCAACAACCTTACATTATTAAAATATTTGCTTTTTTCAGTTTCAGAAATTTTGTTTTCTGATTAAAATAAAATTATTTTGTCCAGCATAGATACTGACTTTGATGTAGCAGATGTGTTGCCTGTTAACAAAAGGGGTTGTAATTTATCAGGGCTATCTCATACTCCTTTGGCCACAATGAAAGTGGCCGTATACACAGCCATAGGCCAAAAATGTGTTAGAACTATTTCAAACAATGATGAAGGAGCAGTTGAATACAACTTATTCCTGGTCAGAAAATGTAGTGGTAGGCGTGTCATCATATTATTTTAGATATCAGTCAAAGTGCTTTACTTAATACAGGATTATCTTTTGTAATTTCATTTTTTTACAATTCATGTTGGATATCAGTCATTTTTTCAAGGAATTTAAATATGAAATAATGGTGATATTGCTGTATTTAAAGTAGATCAGATACTTTGTTAGTTATGATTTGCATTGAAAATGTTCAGGAGTGAACATGCAATTTGCAGTGCTATGCCCTTAAATAATAATTAAACTTCAGTTTTGGCACTGATGCATTATTTGGATTGTTTTGCTTAACAGTAACAAAATAACCATGCTCCTCCAATTACCCAAAGCAAATGGATGGTACAGACAGATAGACAGATAAATATGAGGCATTGCTTATGTTGACTGTCATTATAATCAACAACTGTATTGTTGATAAAATTTGGTCAACAAGAAACCTGAGCAACACTTGTACAAGATAACTGTAATGCTGGGGTTGGGTAATATGCCCTTTCCTGACAATTATTTAATCTCATAGTTAGAATATATCATTAGCAGGGTTATTGCATTGGAGAGGGGCATTATTTAGATACTGCCTCATGCTTCAAGGTCATGCCTTGCAGCACTCACAGTTGAACATTGGCTTTTTTTATTATTATATTTTGTGTCAGCATCAACAGCATTGACATTTAAGTGTTTAGACATTTTCAAGCAGACCCATATATGTATACCTCTATCCGTTGAAACACAGCCCCTTTCCCCCCATTTTCCACATGGGAGTGGAGTGTCACTTCAATGGTGACAATCATCTATGGCCAAGGTTCACACCATCTGGTTGCTAGCCCTGCATCACTTGTTCTTCCACACCATTCACACCTACAGCCAATTTATAGTGACCAATCCACCTGCTGCATGTCTTTGAAATGTGGGAGGAAACTGGAGCACAAGGAGGAAACCCACATCATCACAAGGATGACATGTAGACTCCACACAGAAAGCACCCCAGCTAAGAATTGAACAAAAGAACGTCTTGCTGAGAGGCAATAACTCTGTGCCAGTATGCTATCAGACATACCTATATGTCTGTATCGGTCTGTCTGTCTGTCTATCTATCTATCTATCTAGCTATCTATGTGTTTATATCTATATCTATTTATTTATTTTTATTATTTATTTTACATTTGTTTACTGGGAAAGTCGGACTGAATATATGTCCATTTTCAGCGTACGCCTGGGGAGAAAAGCTCCAGAAAGCAGAGTATAAATACATTAGGAACAACAGAAACATTTAGAGATAAGTATAATATGCAGTTTTCAGTAGGGTGACAAACATGGATAAAACATAGTAGACAACATCAAAATCATGCGGCTTCAATTTCAGACAATAATACATGGAGTTATGGGCTAAGTCCCTTAAGAATTTGTACACTTATTAGAGTATAAGATTGAAATGCTTAGGGAGAGTTTGTAGGAACAGCGGGTGGTGAATAGTCGGGGTTTAAGCAGGGACACTGCCAATGCTGTTGGAAGTGTAGTTTGAGGCTTTTTTTGAACTAGGTTAAGGAGGATTGGTGAGTACATTCGGCAGGTAGCATTTTCCAATTTTAATTTGCGAATAGTGAGTCCCCAGCCACATTTAAGCTCTTAGTTGTTTGTACCAGCAGTTTGTTAGCAGAGTGTAGTGTTCTCAGGTTGCTGTATGGTTTGATGATCTTATTTAGTGCTGGTGTTTTTTTGGGTTGATATAGTATTTAAATAAAAATAAAACCACACAATTTCATGCTTGGCTCACCTAAAACTCTCCAGACATACTAGCCATCTCTGAAACCTGGCTTAAACCTCACATCAAAGACTCTGAATTCCTTCCTCCTGGATTTCATTCCCTCCGATCTGACCGCATTAATACAAGAGGAGGAGGAGTTGCCTTAATCTACTCTAACCTCCTCACTATAACCCCATACCCTAACTCCATCCTATCTTTCAATAATGCAGAACTAGTCATTGGCATGCTACAAATGAACATCCACAAAAGCATCTGCATTATTTCCCTCTATATTCCTCCTGGTAATAATGTAAATACTTTGGACAATATCCTTGCCTGGTCATCCTCTAACATTAAACTAGAAACCTTTATTCTGATAGATGTAAACATTGACTGGGGATATATCAATAATCCTAATTCCTCCCTTACCATCAATCTATTCAACTTCACTCAACTTACTAACTCCATTACCAGACCTAATAAAAACAACCCCCCTGGCACCATACTTGACTGGATACTTGTGTCCCATCCTAACAAAATCACTTCATCTGGTGTCATGCCTGACCATTTAGGAGACCACCTCCCCGCCTTCTCTATTCAAGCCACTCCCACTTCTCCTCACTCTCATCATTTCATTCAAACACGCAACCTAACCAACTTTAACCAAGACTCTTTCTTTAGCTCCCTTAGGCTAACTAATTGGAACCCCCTAAAAACACTGCTACTAGACGAAGCCGTTGGATATTTTAATTCTACGTTCTTAAATATCCTTAACTCCCAAGCTCCTATGAGAAGAAAAAGAATTAAATCTAAACCCACCCCTTGGCTCTCGAAAGACACAAAAAAGATTATGCACCAAAGAGACAAATCCTGGAAAGCTTACCTCAAACACAAACTGCCTGATATTTACATTCAGTTTAAACAACTGAGAAACCTGGCCAAAAAATTAGTCATTAAAGATAAAAAGTCCTACTACATCAAATTACAAGAAAACCATACCAGAAATCCAAAACAATTCTGGAACTCCATTAATTCCCTCCTTACACCTGGTACTAAAAACAACCCCTGCCCTGATACCAGCAAATCTGACCCTGAAATTGCCTCATTTTTCAATTCCTTCTTCACTTCTTCCATTGCTGACCTAACCAAGACTTTTAATAACAACCCTCCCACCCACATTAATCTTACTCTCCCTTACCACCCCCCCCCCATTTTTGAACTTAAACCTGTTCCTACCTACCTAATAAGGAAACTTCTCTATAAACTCAAACCTTGCTCAAATGCTCCTGATAACATCCCTTCCTAAAGATAGCTTCTGACTCCATTGTCATACCTACCAGCATCCCAATAAACAGGTCTCTGCTTGAATCCTATGTACCCAAACTCTGGCATTCTGCTTTCATTCATCCACTTCACAAAGGTGGTAAGAACTATAATGTCTCTAATTTTCGTCCCATTGCTATCCTCTCCCCTATTTCCAAAATCCTCGAAAAGTGTATACACCTCCAGCTCCTGCCTTTCCTTACTGAACATCAACTACTCTCCCCCACCCAACATGGCTTTCACCCTGGACACAGTACCACCACTGCCCTTCTCTCTTTCCTTCATTCTGTGAACTCTGCTCGTGACTCTGGTAATGTAGTCTCAACTGTTCTACTAGATATATCTAAAGCTTTTGACACCATCTCCCACTCCCTCCTTCTAAACCATCTCTCCAACCTTAACTTTAGTCAAAAGGCTCTTTCCTGGTTTACTAGCTACCTCTCAAACATGTCCCAAGCTGTGAAATGGGGCCAAGCTACATCTACCTTCCTTCCTTCACCTACCGGAGTACCTCAAGGCTCCATTCTTGGCCCATTACTATTCAATATCTTTATTAATGACTTCCATAAAGCCATCCCCAACACCACAATTGTTCAATTCACTGATAATTCCACCCTCATCTGCCAAGCCACTAATCAAACTGAACTCCAAGCCCTAACCCAAACTGCATCTTCTACCACTAAACACTGGATGTTCCAAAATCACCTCTCACTTAATGCCAAAAAAACTAAGATCCTCCTCTTCCCACCCTCCAAATCCTCACCACTAGACAAAAACTCCTTTCATATTACCAGCCTTTCCAACTCCACTATCGAAATAGTAACCTCCACCAAACTTCTCGGTATATTAATTGATGACCAGCTGAAATTCAATCATCATATCCAGCAAAACATCAAAAAAACACACATAAAACTGGGCTTATTGTACAGAAATAACCACTTTCTGTCTCCTTCCACTAGGCTAAACTTCGCCTCCACTTATCTCCTTCCCTCTCTACTTTATGACGCTCCTCTGCTCACTAATCTATCATCCTGTCTCTCCTCCAAATTGGAACAATGCTATAACAAAATATCCAAATTTGCTACTAATGCCGAGTCCATCACTCATCACTGCTCTCCCCTCCACTCTCTAAATTGGCTTGAACTCCCCAATCAACTGACCTTTTTCCAACTCACCATAGCCCAGAAACTACTGTTCCATCCAACTAGCTGTCCTGCTCTTTCCAACATTCATCTACCCTATAGCCCCCCTAGATCCCTTAGATCTTCTCATCAAAACTTGATCACTGTACAAAAACCCAAGCGCCCAGCTGGCCAAATGCTTTTATCCTTCACCCTTGCTAAAAAACGGAATGCCCTACCCACCTCTGTTAGATCCTGCCACAACCTAAACAACTTCAAAACATTACTTCATTCCCACCTCCATCTAAATAGAATTTGCAACTGCACTCTTCAACCTACTCCTTTCAAATCATCCTCCTCCTTCTCCCCTGGCTAACTTCCATTTCTCTACTAAACTCTCTTTGTCTCTCCTAAATACTAGCTATATAGGCCACTTTTATAATTCTTACTTGATGAATCAACTGCTAAGTCACCCTAGGCTGGCCTTCTTTTTCTCCTCTTCTCTCCTATATTCCTAGCTCAAGTTATTACCTCCTGCTTTCTCTAACCTAAAATATTTTACTTCATTTTTTTCTTTCTGTGCTGAAACCTAACTAAAAATGTTAATTTTACTATTTTGCCATTAGACTTTTCTATTGTAGGCTTTTGTAAAATCCTGTTTCATCTATTGCTATATGTTTGCCTGAACTCTTTTTGTAATCAATATTGTTTGTTGTTTTTGTGGAGCTTTTCTCCCCGGGCCTCCACTGAAAATGGGCCCCAAAGCTCAGTGGACCTCCCCGGTGATCAAACTGATATAAATAAATAAATAAATAAATATTCTGTGGGTTATTATAAGTTGGTTGTATCGGAGAAGACTGGGCCACTCTAGCTATCCTAGTTGAGTTAGGTTGATACAATGGTGGGTTTTAGAGGTAGCACTGGTAGATAATCTAGCAATATGGTTGTAACAATTAGCAAGTTTGGTAAGGGTGGCTTGATTCAAATGTGTGAAGAGGGGGGAGGCATAGAGGAGGGTAGATAGTAGGTGGGACTGAGCGATAGTGGTTCTTGCAAAAGGAGTGAGGAAGAGTTTGATCCTGTATAGGGAGCCCAGTTTTTTGTTGTCAGATTTGATGGTTTGATTGACATGGATATCATATTTTAGGTCATTATCAACTGTGATGCCCAGGAGTTTTGTGTGAGTATCTGGGGATATAATAGTGCCATTGTTGGAACTTACAGTAAAGAATGGTGTGGAGGATTTGCAGATGGGGGGAAAAGATGAGCAGTTTAGTTTTGTTGGGGTTTAATAGAAGCTGACGGTTTGCAAACCATTTTTCTACATCATTGAAAGTATTCTGGGTTAGGGTTAAAAGCTCAGTTGAGGAGGAGGCTGTACATATTAAAGTAGAGTCGTCCATGTATTGGATCTAGATCTAATCTAGATCTATATTTTTTATTTATATTATTTTTATATGATTTATTTATTTTTATGTATTTCTTCACAGTACTTAGGCTCATTTTCATTGGAGACACAGGAATAACGTCTGCTCTCTAGTTAGGTGAGGTTAGTTGCCCAGAATCAGAGAGTAGGCAAATGGTAACTCAAAAAGTTTAAACTAGGTTTAAAGGCTAGAGGATGAAGCCTGTAATTAGTTAATAACTTTAATCCTTGGAGTCCTGCTGTTTGATCTAGATTTTATTAATATATTGGTCTTTTTTCATCTGACTTTTAACTTGTGCTAATTGGATTTTGTTTGTCTCTTTTTTCATTTTTGTTTGCATCAGACAACAAGCAAGTGAGTTGGGTAGACAGTTGCTGATTCTGGATCTAATGGTTGTGGTTTCTATTCTTGAGGAATGGTTCTGCTGCTGTCTGACTGAACTAGCTGCTGATTATTTTGAGTTGCATCTTACTGATTGGCTGTCTCTTGCTCCCTGTTTACTAGATTGTACAATCCCCTTTACGAAGGCACTTTTTAGTATACAAAGAGCATAGCTGCATGGGCCAGAGCTTGATAATGATGTGCTTTGGAGAAGTGAGCTCATCGTTTTCTTTGACTTTTATCATGTTCCACCTAGTTTGACCTGCTGTGTTAACTAGATTTTGTTGCTGCTTGCCATTGTTTCATCTGGGTTTGGTTCAGACAGCATATGAGAGACTTGCATTGATTGTTGCTGATTTTTGGCCTGGTGCTTGTGACTGCAGCTCCTGGTGGCAGGAGGAATGATTCTACCCCATCATGTCTGAAATGGCTGATTCTGAGTTTTTTTCTTATTAATTTGATTCCTTTTATTCCCCTGTTTCACCTGTCACTTTATCCCTTTTGGCAGGTAGTCATTTAGAACACAAACAGCTTACCTGACAAGTCTGTTACTTTGTGGTGCTGAGTTTTAGTGGGCTGAGCTTGTTGGAATCATGTTGCACTTAGTAGATGTTTCTTGCATATTCTCTTTGTTTCAACTGGGATCAGAACTGCTGTGCTAATTTATTTTTTTGTTGTCTGCCATTTATTGATCTGGGTTCAGACCGAACAACAGGTGAGTAACTTAGGATTGACTGTTACTACTTTGGGTGTGATGGCTGTGTCTGCTGTTTGTTTTGAAAGGAGGAACAGTTCCTACTCTGCCTGCCTGGGTTGGCTGTTGGTTGTCCTGAGAATTTTCTTACTAATTGGCTGTCTGTAGTTCCCCTGATGCTTACTAGTACTTTTCCCCTTTAGGCAGGTGTTTTCCACTATATAACAAGCTTAGTTGCATAGGACTGTGCTTTACATTTCTGAGCTGTAGTGTGCTGAGCTTGTTGGAGTCCTGTTGCACTAACTGGATTTTCTTTCCATATTACCGTTTTCTTATCTGAGTTTAGACCCATGCACCCATTTATAATTTACTTGCTGCACCACAATAGGTAATTTCATATTCTTGGCTTGGAATATCAGTTGCAAATTCAGATTTTAGCATTTCTTGCTGTTTTCCTGAGCTACGTCAAGTTATAACTGAACCTCATTATCTGGTTCATTGGCCAAATTGTAGGACAGTCAATGGCCTTGTCTATTTCATCTTTATTACAGTTCCCAAGTTAAGTAGTCACTAATATCTGGACATGTACAGGCTATGTCAACATGGGTTCACTGCTAGCTCTCCCCCCTTGTGCTGCCAGCCTGATCACTTTAGGACCTCTGAGGTTGTGTAGCAATTGCACTGAGCTTTTTGATCATTGCACAGTTTTATTATTTACTGATACTACTTGTGAGAGGTTTCAATACGTGTTAAATTTAAAGACTAATCTCTCACACATTACGTATGTCAATAAGCAACTTAACACCAAGTTGCAACAACTCGATAATAAGCCAACTTTTGCCAAAGTTGTATGTATTGGATTTTCTGTATACACTGAAGAAGGCTGTGTAATATACCAGCCGAAACTGGTATGTTTGTACTTGCTGGAATGTTATTTTCTTAATAAGATTATTTTTAGTCACTAATTGCTGGCTCCACTCTTTTTGTTCTCAAAGTTGTAAAGACATCAATATATAAGTTAACAAGATCTTGTATGAACAAATCTGACCACATGGTACTAATAACACATACATCTTCATGTGCACTTTTACTCTCAGCTAAAGTGAATCACCCTGGATCCATTCCCAAACTGAATCACCCTGGATCCATTCCCAAAGTGAATCATCATGGATCAATCCCATTTCCATAAGGACTTCCAAGGCTATTGGCACACATTGAAATGTAATAGTAAAGGACTCTATAGTTAGGCACACTGATGCACCACTGAAAAAGATGGAGAAGAATGATTTACTATCAAAATACCAAACATGTAAACGTAAACCTATCAAAAATACGGTTTACATGTTCGATGTTCAGAATATTAATTAGGTTGAAATATTGGCAACCTAATTAAGCAGAAGACAAATTTGACTTCACAAGTCTGTTATCCCATGTACAGCACTACATATGGACCAGATCCATACTGCATAGCACTGATAATATTGTTTTTGCAGGGGGGGCAAATATTAACTAGCACCAAATAATTCAAATATTCTGAATTCAAGCTCTTTGATGTTTTGGCCATATTTGATCAAGTCAATTACAACATCATTGCCTACTACATTCCCTCTTCAGTATCACCTGAGTGTGACAGTAGTTACCTTGACAAGCCAGACTCCATATCCAGCAATCCCAGTAACCTAATTATGTTTGACTTCAGTTATCTGTACATAAACTCAGAATCTTGTAGCACTAACAATAAATATGCAAAGCGTTTCCTAGATTCTGTTAATACCAATTCATTACATCAAATTGTCCAAGTTCCCATGACAGAGAGAAAGACAAAAGAATTATACTTGACTTTATCCTTATGAATTCTGGTTTTGGCTACACACCTAGTGACATTCTTTATTTATTTTATTAATGTATTATTTATGTACGGATGTATGTATGCATGTATGTATGTATTTATTTATTTATGTTTACCCGGGTAGTGCACTCATCAATACTGACCAACTGCAGGCTCAGCCTAGATGAAATACAAAACATTTCACAGAAAATAGATAAATGTAAACAATAACAGACTATATCAGTCTAAAGAAAAATGTATATATACATTCTAGTGAAAAAACACAGGGCAATGTACAATCAAGAAGAGTGTAGTGTACAATATAAACATTAGTTTCTAAAGTGGGTCAGTCTTCAATGAACTTTGAGAGAGGACAAGAGACTTGGAAATGAGATAAGTTAGGTGACATGTCCTGTGTTGAAGCAGGAGCACTTGGCTTGGAAGAAGTGATTTTTGAGTTACATTCTGAATTTGGAATAAGTGTTGATTTCTTTTATGTTGCGGGAGAGAGCTTGCCAAAGAGTAGGTTCCTGAGTGGAGAACACATGTACAATGCTGTGGGGCTTGGTTCTAGGGGTAATGAGAGCTGGTGTGGCTTGTGCGTAGTGTAGCAGGTTATATGAGCAGGTTTTTGTAAAGTCTAGCTGCATGAGAAGTAACTGTGTGGAGCTGGAGTAGTTTATAGAGTTATCCTAAAAGTAGGATAGATTTTTGTTTTATGGGTATCAGTTTGGCTTTTTCTAGGGTGATACAGTGATGCTCACAGAGAGGTGAGCTTATAACGAATCTGAAGATGCTGTTAGAGATATTCTGGAGTGTGGCAGTTTTTCTTGGAGGTGGAAGCAAAAATTTTGAGCCCATATTCAAGTTGAGATAAAAGAGCTCCTGTGCCAATGGCTGCTCTGGCTGGCTGCGATAGAAAAGAGATATTTTTGGCCCCGAAGAGCAGGGTGTTTATTTTGACTCTCACTATCTGTGTCAAAATGAAAGTTTAGAGACTGATCAAGCCATAATCCTATGTATTTGAAGGTGGAGATTTTCTCAATGGACTGATTGTATAAGTTCAAGATAGTTAAAGAGTCAGGTCCTTGGTGAATTTTGTGGAGTTCCAAAAAGCAGAGTTTTGGTCTTGGTGAGGTTGGGAATTAGTTATTGGTTTATTTCACCCTTGATCAAATCTAACTATCAAACTTTCACCTGTTCCCTCAAAATAGTACATAACTGTCTTCAACTTCAACTTTCAAGACTTACACCAAATGCAACTTTATATCCTTATATGAAGGCTCTAGAAATTTCAAAAATGCTTTGTCCCCTGTTGACCCAATCTGTATAACCACCCCATTTACCAATGATTTCCATTTCAACCAATGTGTTCATAATAGAGTACCTATTAAATATTAAGTATGGTAGAAAAATCAGGGGTAAACCACTTGGGAGAACTCTCAAACTATTTAATAGGAAGAGAAAATTATATGGTTCCCATAAAAACATTTCACCACCAGTCAGAATGAATAGTATAAGCTGGTCTGCAGGGATCTCAAATGCATTATTAAGAAGAGTAAGGATGAAAATGAACTGATGATAGCTGAACCCTCAATGGAAAATCACAAGGCTTTTTCAACAAATATTAGGAGCAGTAGAATAAATGCTACATATTGCACAAACTTGAAGGGGATGGCACTACCTAGTCTAAAAACAAAGTCACAGCAAATGCCCCAGCTGCAAAATATATGCAGAAAGGAAGGATATAATTATATTAGTCTTACACTCGACTAGAAACAAAAGTAACTTTTTTTACTGACATTGCTTCAAAACTGCAAATATATGAATGATGCCTGCAACACTGGACTTTAAACTGCAAACTGACATTTTCAAGGGAAATGTGATGAGAGTGAATGCAACACAATTTCCATTATGTTTATAAAAATACAAATTGTTAAATGAACTCTATAGTAACTCAAAGGAAAATTAGAATTCTGAACTGCAATGAACATGTAGTGAAATTACTATTTGACAGTATTTCAACGAAAATCCCTTTTCAATCAATTGATTAAACCAAAAGTGAATTTGACAAATTCAGATTAGCAGGCTGTGTGGTACCTGCTGAAAAGAGGATTTACATGGAATGAGCTTACATGCAATGAAGAAGAGTGAAATGAAAATCCATAACTAAGAAAGGCACACATCTGAAGATTAAGTAATACCAGTGACACAGGTGTAAAGGTTCATATGGTGGTAATATCAAACAATCTATCAGCTTATGTTCTCAGAGTTCAAGCAAATGTCTATATCCCTAGAGCCGTAAGTGTTGGCAAAGAAGTATAAATGGCAACATTTTCAACATCAATTGAATCCTTACACTGGTAGCATTCAACAGATTCTTGGTCTTATATTGGATTTTACAAGTTATAAAATATACCTTAGAATACCTCAATAACCAGTCAAGCTGCACACTTATTGCTAGACAGATTTTTGTTCATCCAGCTTTCAGCTTTCGTGCGAGGATAAGCAATTCTGTGTTGCTTGCTTGTTGGAATATATGGACATATTAATATTTTAGAGAAATATAAAAATATATAAAAATATGACAATATAAATAAATAGTATATAAAAATATTTAATTTCCCTTTAGCTGCACTATACAGAGGTCAAATATCAATGCAGTTATGTTGCCCATCATATAAACTTTAACAGGAAATCTTTCAGTAGATGCATGTAGCATGGTTTGGTTATTGTAAATATGAACAAACAGTATGAGATGTCTGAGGTGTCACTAGGATGATCTTAGAGAAATGCCTGGAGGCATCACTGTGGATTAATAGTCAAGGAAAGGAGGAGTCAAAGAGCATTGTGAAACGCAGCACAAACAGAAAAATCAAATTCATGTAAAAAGGAAGAACCAAACACACAAACACTCTACTTAAAGTAATATAGACCCCTTGTGTGGAAAGAGGGCACACCAAATGCATTGCTCTCTTTGGATCTTAAAAGCACGTCCCTCGGTGGGATACAACCAATAATGGAACTAATTTAGCTAAATCCCAGTTCCTTTTTGATTTAATGTATTTTTCACACAATGTTGTGAAAGTGACCATGCCAGAACTAGCAGATGGCATAACACCTCTTTGTTCAATTCATGTTCAATGGCTACAATGTACTTTTTGTGAAACATACAAACCACTTCAACAGAGTTCTTAGTGATGTATTTTTAAGATTCAAAGTGAGTAACATATTTGGTGCACAATCCTTCTATGCCAGGGGTCTATATTACTATAATAAGGAGCCCAAAACTGGATCCATGGGTATTTACACATTAAATATATTAGATTTATGGGAACTTAAGCATTAAATAGTGTGGAAGCACACAAGACTATTTCTAACTATTGGATATATATAGACACTACAGAATTATGCAGGTGGGTTGCGGACCAAAAGTAACGAATCGCACAGCACTACTGAAAATGGTTTGAACAGAAGATGGGTGAAAAGAGTGATGGGTAGTGTGAATAAGGTCACTCTTTGTAAAAGTTATAGTGAGATAGAGAGCTAGCAAAGGTGTAATTCTTAGCAGATGGTTATAGGTCCTGGTAATTTTAGAAGCATTACAAGCGACAGCAGTAAATCAGTAGTGACTGTGACTAGATATGAAAGAGATAACTATGGCTTTATTAGTACTTTGTTCAATTGGGCCTAAGATAATGGAGTGTAAATGTTCTACTATAATAGTTGTGCTTAAGTTTAATGGCAGGGAATGGCACTGTTTGAGGTGAATGAGACTGTGACACAAAGGAGGTGTTATGTTATCACCAATAAGAAAAATTAATTCACGGACTGTGTTTTTTATAACACAGAATGGGAATCATTATCCTCCTGTAATGCTGCCCTCCCTGCAACATGCATGCTGTTAAACTGTGTCACATTCATAGGAAGGAGAAGTTACCTGTATTGTAAACTTATGCGGCATGTGCTAAGGCTACAGACCTGACATAGTTTTCCTTCTGCACAAACATAATGTCATACAGGCAGTGAAAAAGTTCTGTCCTAGTACAGACTCCCTGTGGTATCCTACTGATATCGCATTTTTTCATCTATGTGAACTCCATTTAGTATTATTGTCTTTGTCCTTTTGTCTAGACAAGTCTTTTTTTTTCCAATCTTGTGAACAAGAAACTTCTAATTAAAATGAAAAGTTATCACCTAATTAATTGTTTTTGCACAAAGTACGTGTATAAAGGAAAACAGAAGCAGAGTTGTAAAAGTTTCTGTTACATTAAAAAACTTTCCTTTCTTATTTCATTTGTCGACAAAATTTAAAAATGAACTAAACTAACCAAGTTTGAGCACTGCAAAAAAAAAAAATGGGGCATATCACCTCAAGATTTATTTATTTTAATTTCATAATTACTTGTGCATGCCTCCCAAACAGTAATTATTTAGCAATGATTGTTGCACTCGCTATTATCTCCAGCCATCCCTTTCTATGGACAGCTAGTAAGACACTAGTTAGGGCATAATGTGATGTTCTGCACACTCATCTTTGCAAGAACATAGACTGGACTGAGACAGTTCAGAGGAGGGATCAAAACTGTCTTTCGGTCTACACATCAGAAACCATGTAAATGCAGATAAGAATTCTTAATATGTGTAATTTTAAAGAAAGAAAGCAGAAGGGAATATGATAAGAACATTCAAGTATCTCAGTGACACCTGGACTAACAAGGCAGCATGTTTAAAAAGAATGACATACAAAAACAAGAGGATGTGAGTTGAAGATAAATGGTAGACAGTTCAGTGGAGACAAAAGAAAGCATATGGTTCTGAGTACCACCATCATCATCATCGTGGTTCTGAGTACCACTATCATCATCTTCATGGTTCTGAGTACCGCCATCATCATCATCATAGTTCTGAGTACCACCACCATCATCATCATTGTTCTGAGTACCGCCATCAACATCATCATGGTTCTGAGTACCATCACCATCATCATCATGGTTCTGAGTATCACCATCATCATGGTTCTGTGTACCACCATCATCATCATGGTTCTGAGTACAGGTGACAATAACTGGAATTGCCTTAAAGAGGTTGTAGATTAAAAAATTGAGGCAGAATTCAAGAATAAAATTTGAGAGAAGTGGAGTTGTTGTTTAAGTAGGTCCCGTAGCTTATCCAACAGTGAGAGAAATGAACAGTTTGTAAGTAACAAGCAATTCTTATCTGCTGTCAGTAGTTAGGAAAAATGACTGCTGACTACCTGACTGAATTCAATTATGGCTTATTGTCAAATAACAATGTTACGTGTTATAGTCACATGACAAATCCTTAAGGTGCATAGCAATTTATCTTTAGATTGTATGAACTGATCATATGTACACACATTTCCAACTGGCTATTACCCATCCCTGACAATTGGAACTGTATTGTTCAATGCCTTATGTTTGACCTGATTTGCATAACATTAGTTAAACAATGACTGAACAAAATAAAATAGCATACAGCACATGATAAAGACCAAGAGAAGCACCATGAAAGCAAAACATGAACATTTACAAGTTACAAATCCAGATTTAAATTTCGGATGACAAGTAGCACTCAACTGATTACTATAGACTGCAGTCCCATTTGTAATAATTTTCATTGCAGCTTAAATCAATGAAGATAATGATGCTGGCCTCCACAGTGCCTGATGTCGATATTTTTGATTAGATGAGCGTCTATACTCTAAGGAATGCTCCCTAGAGCTTTCCAGCTGGACCCCTGCAACCATCACCAGCAGCTCTGAGATGAAGTGCAACTACCAAGCCAGCAAGTATGGACGTGCCGCACCATGCATGTAGGAGATCCCCTTTTTGTATAAAGCTAAAAAGATTATTAATATAGGAATATAAATAGCTTAAGATCTGACTGAAGGCAGGTAGAAACCTTTAAAGATAAAAAACTGGAGCCGAACTGTATACATCCATTTGTTATAAGTGGTTTCCTTCCATGTACTCAGGAGTGGGTAGCTTGACTTTGGGTTGCCTGAACCTGGATGCCCAAGGCTGCAACTTACTCATTTATATGATGTCATTACATATATTAATGATGTGTTTTTGCTTAATGGTGCTGGTTTATTCTTTCTGCAAGACTGCAGTATCTCAGAAAAAAGTGTGTGTTGATATTATTTATTTCAGTAATCATTAAACTCTTTCTGTTTGTAGCAGCAACCTAGAGAGAGAAAAATAAAGTAATTGTGACGTAATGCTGTTAAGTACTGTATGCACTTGCACAAACATTTGGGTTCAGGCTTTGCTGGAACAATCCTTTATGTACTTGATCAAATAGTTTTGTGCATTTTGATACAAAGTAATGCATTTCAGGAGGCTGGGCTATGAATTCACATAGAAGATCCTTTTCCAGTTTCGGGCCTCTTGGTCTGGCCATATTTAACAGACCTCCATTCAATTATTTCAAGATGTAAGCATTACAATAATGCAACCAGGAAGCTGCCAGTGCATAGGTGAGTAGTAATAGCCTAAACAGTGTGCATTACTAGGGAGTAATCCATCACTCATGGAAGTGAAGAGGTTTCAAGTGGACAGACAGGATCTTTTTACCCCCAAATTATCTGCTATTTAAGCAACAATCTATGGAAAGGTGATACTTAAAGAAGATACCTTCTCACAACTACCTAGATTTTGGTCCTGAGATCAGTTTCCAAGGGATTAAAAGTTCAAGAATGAAAGAAGTAAATCTCACCATGAGTCAACCATTTGCCATGTATTATTTTGATTATGCCATGGCCAAAATATAAGATAGTAGGTAGTCTGTGGTCAAAGAATTGTTTTTATCTATATAGTTCCACTTTGCCATTTCCTGAGGATTCGTTATGTCACCTATTTTATGGTTCTTTAATATGGTTTCTGATTCTCTGTTTTGTATTTTAGGTGTTTTTGTAGTCAGTAGTTTTATTTCAAAGGCTATATTTTCTGGTATATTTCAAATTTATTTTTGCAGTTTCTCAGGAAAGAAACAGTGACTAAATGGCTCATACTTTTCCACGTTAGCTAGAGTGGTAATGTTCCATTAAGAGGTAACATAGGATGTAGCTTGACTGGAACACACTGTACTCAGTGAAACACTCTGAAAGCCAGTCAAAACTTGGGATTTGCTTCATTACCATTAGCCATGATATAATCTCTAGGAATGCCCGCAATGGAAAGTACTTGTGTATTTAGAACAAAGGTACTGCCAGGAAAAAGAATATTGAATCTAAAACTGTTTTTCACCACCTGGAAGGGGATCTTCAAAATGAAAGCAAGTAGTTTTATGTATTTTGAGCCGAACAGTAGTTTATTTCTGCAGTGCCTTCTTGTACCTGCCCATGGTATGACAAAAATGGAATCTGGAAGTGTCATCTATAAATTATTACGAAACATTAATAAGTATGTATTAGTGTTGTTTTTGGAGACTGCAAGTGAGCTATTTAACTTTATGTTCAGCAGTGATTGATTCTAAAAGTTTTTTTTTTTTTTTAAGTGATTGATAAATTAATACATAGGTTCATAGTTGTGTACATGGTTAAAGACCACTCAGGCCTTTATAAGCCTAGCCATGCACCAAAATGTATCCAGTGAGTTATTGTCCAGTGAGCTATTGTGCCTTAGAAGTTATTTTAAGGAATTTATGTTAGGGTATGATTTAATGTCTGACTCTATCCATCAGGCATACCATCATACAGGGGTGAGTTTTGATTTCCCATCCACTGGTCCACAATATCTGTGAATATGGTTAGGGAAGAGCTCTGGATGGGAAGCCTATTCTTTAAGATACATATCTGTCTCTACTACATCTCCAGG